>NC_058130.1:609766247-609807915 GCF_016433145.1 Gracilinanus agilis | reverse complement strand
TATTTTGTATCCTGCAACTTTGCTAAAGTTGTTGATTATTTCTACAAGCTTCTTAGTTGATTCTCTAGGATTTTTTAAGTAGACCATCATATCATCTGCAAAGAGTGATAGCTTAGTCTCCTCCTTGCCTATTTTGATACCTTCAATTTCTTTTTCTTCTCTAATTGCACCTGCTAGTGTTTCTAGTACTATGTTGAATAATAGAGGTGATAATGGGCATCCTTATTTTACTCCTGATCTTATTGGGAAGGCTTCTAATTTATCCCCATTGCATATGATGTTTGTTGATGGTTTTAGATATATACTGTTTATTATTTTTAGGAAAGATCCTTCTATTCCTATACTTTTCAGTGTTTTCAATAGGAATGGATGCTGTATTTTGTCAAAGGCTTTTTCAGCATCTATTGAGATAATCATGTGATTTTTGTTTGTTAGACTGTTGATATGGTCAATTATGTGGATGGTTTTATTAATATTGAACCAACCTTCCATTCCTGGTATAAATCCCACCTGATCGTGTTGAATGATCTTTTTAATTACTTGCTGGAGTCTCTTTGCTAGTATTTTATTTAAGATTTTTGCATCTATGTTCATTAGGGAGATTGGTCTGTAGTTTTCTTTCTCTGTTTTTGATTTCCCTGGCTTTGGAATCAGTACCATATTTGTGTCATGAAAGGAATTTGGTAGGACTCCTTCTTTGCTTATCATATCAAATAATTTGTATAGTATTGGGATTAGTTGCTCTTTGAATGTCTGATAGAATTCACTTGTAAATCCATCAGGCCCTAGCGATTTTTTCTTAGGGAGTTCTTTGATGGCTTGTTCAATTTCTTTTTCTGATATGGGATTATTTAGCTATTCTATTTCTTCTGCTGTTAATCTAGGCAGTTTATATTTTTGTAAATATTCATCCATATCTCCTAAATTGTTATATTAATTCCCATATAATTGGGCAAAATAGTTTTTAATGATTGCCTTAATTTCCTCTTCATTTGAGGTGAGGTTTCCCTTTTCATCTTTGATACTGTCAATTTGGTTTTCTTCTTTCCTTTTTTTATTAGATTGACTAGTACTTTGTCTATTTTATCTGTTTTTTCAAAGTACCAGCTTCTAGTCTTATTTATTAATTCAATACTTCTTTTATTTCGATATTATTAATTTCTCCCTTGATTTTTAGTATTTCTAATTTAGTTTCCATCTAGGGATTTTTAATTTGCTCGCTTTCTAATTTTTTGAGTTGCATGCCCAATTCATTAGTCTCTGCCCTCCTTAATTTGTTAATATATGCACTCAACGTTATAAATTTCCCCCTGAATACTGCCTTGGCCGCATCCCACAGAGTTTTGTAGGATGTCTCATCATTGTCATTTTCTTCGATGAAATTATTGATTGTTTCTATGATTCCTTCTTTGACAAATTGGTTTTGGAGAATCATATTATTTAATTTCCAATTAGTTTTTGATTTGCCTGTCCAGGTGCCCTTACTGATTATTATTTTTATTGCATTATGATCTGAGAAGGTTACATTTATTATATCTGCTCTTTTGCATTTGTTTGCCATGATTCTATGCCCTATTACATGGTCAATCTTTGTGAATGTAACATGTGCAGCTGAAAAGAAGGTGTATTCCTTTTTGTCCCTATTTATTTTTCTCCACATATCAATTAAATCTAATTTTTCTAGGAGTTCATTCACCTCTCTTACCTCTTTCTTATTTATTTTTGGTTTGATTTATCTAGATCTGAAAGAGGAATATTTAGATCTCCCACTATTATGGTTTTACTATCTATTTCCTTCTTGAGCTCTGCCAGTTTCTCCTTTATGAATTTGCATGCTATGCCACTTGGTGCATATATATTGAGCAGTGTTATTTCCTCATTGTTTATACTGCCTTTGATCAGGATGTAATGACCTTCCCTGTCTTTTTTAATCATATCTATTTTTACTTTGGCTTTGTCAGAAATCATAATAGCCACTCCTGCCTTCTTTTTCTCATTTGATGCCCAAAAGGTTTTGCTCAAGCCCTGAACCTTAAACTTGTGTATGTCCACCCGTCTCATATGTGTTTCTTGTAGACAACATATGGTAGGATTTTGGTATCTAATCCACTCTGCTATTTGCTTCTATTTTATGAGTGAGTTCATCCCATTTACATTCAGAGTTATAATTATCAGTTGTCCATTCACTGACATTTTTATATCCTCCCCTATTCCTACCACTTTTCCTTAAACTATATCCTTTAAAACCAGTGGTTTGCTATTAAGACCCTATCCCTTATCCCCTCCCTTGACTGACTTCCCTTCCTACCTCCTCCCTTATTTCCCCCCCCTTTTTGTTTTTAACGGCCTAATGAATTCCCTCCCCCTTCTTCTCCCCTCCCTTTTTTTGACCTCCCCACTCCCCTGTTTCCCTTGATTTATCCCCTCTGACTTTCTCAGAAGGGTTAGATAAGAGTTTTATGTCCCAATGGATAGTATAGCTACTCTTCCCTCTCCGGGTTGATTACACTGAGAGTAAGGTTTGATTATTATCTCTTAATACTTCCTTCCTCTCCTACTTATAATAGTATTTGTCCCCTCTCCTTCCCATACCCTCTTTCTGTGTAATAGAATATCCTATTTTTCTTATTCACTCAAGTTTCTCTTGGTGTCCCCTGCTATTAACCCCTCTTTTCCATCCCCTATGTCATCTTAGATTATTTAGTGTTCCACCCTCACCCTGTGAATTATTCTTCTGATTACTATAATAGTGGATACTATAATAGTGAATAGAGTTCACTACAGAGAATTATACATAACATTTCTCTACATAGTAATACATATAATTAGATGTTACTGAGGCCCTTAGAAAGGCAAATTTAAAAATTATAAGTTTTCTTTCTTTCCCCTCTGTTTCTTATTTACCTTTTCATGTTTCTCTCGATTTTTGTGGTTGGATATCAAACTTTCCATTTAGCCCTGGTCTTTTCTGTGCAAATACTAGGAATTCTTCAATTTTGTTGAATGCCCATACTTTCCCCTGGAAATATATAGTCAATTTTGATGGGTAGTTGATCCGTGGTTGCAGGCCCAGCTCTCTTGCCTTTCTGAATATTGTATTCCAAGCCTTACGGTAGCGTGGAGGCTGCCAGATCCTGTGTGATCCTGATTGGTGTTCCTTGATATTTGAATTGTCTCTTTCTGGCTTCTTGTAAGATTTTTTCTTTTGCTTGAAAGCTTTTGAATTTGGCAATAATATTTCTAACTGTTTTCTTCTCTGGATCGAATGTAGTGGGTGTTCTATGAATCCTTTCAATGTCTATATTGCCCTCTTGTTGTAGGACTTCAGGGCAATTTTGCTGAATAATTTCTTTTAGTACGGAGTCCAGGTTTCTATTAATTTCTGGTTTTTCTAGAAGACCAATTATTCTCAAATTGTCTCTTCTAGACCGGTTTTCTTGGTCTGTCACTCTCTCATTGAGATATTTCATATTTCCTTCTATTTTTTCAGTCTTTTAACTTTGTTTTATTTGTTCTTGTTGTCTTGAGAGATTATTAGCTTCTAATTGCTCGATTCTAGCCTTTAGGGACTGGTTTTCGGCTATAATCTTTTGGTTTTCCTTTTCAATCTGGTCGTTTCTGGTGTTCAATTTGCTTATCAGTTCATTTGATTTCTGAGCCTCACTTTCCAATTGCAAGATTCTACCTTTTAAACTGTTACTTTCTTGCCAGATCTCTTCCATCTTCCTCAGAATCTCAGTTTTGAACTCTTCCATAGCTTGTGACCCGTTTTTCTTATTTGAGGAGGGTCCGGATGCTTGTTTGTTTTCCTCCTCTGTTTGCTCGGTTGTCTGAATTTTCTCTGTGTAAAAGTTGTCGAGTGTTAAAGACTTCTTTTTCTTGTTGTTTAGCTTTCTCTTCTGAACTTCCTGAGTCTGGGTAGCCATCATTAGCCCAGTAGCTTCTCAGCTTTATCCTCGCCGCGGTCTTTTGGCTTCTGAGGTCTGAGTTCTGGTTTTTTTCCAAGGTCAAGCCTCCTGGTGGACCCCTTTGCTTGATCCTCTGCTGGAGGTTCCTTTACAAGTCTCAGGGCGTTGCTTCCACAGTCATATACCCGTCTACGCTGGTTCCCCACTCAGGGTTTCAGAGCTTTGGCTCGTGGCTGTGTCTGCCTCCACCCACGCCTCCACCACGTCTGCGCTCTCCCTCGCTCAAATTTCGGGTGCATTCTTTGGCTTATTGGGGTCCCAAATCTTGCTGCTCTCAGGAACAGGCCCTGTAGCTGCCCATGGCTCGATAGGTGCCCCAAACTTGCTCTATTTCTTTTTAATTGGCTTCGGCGCTATAGGTGGTGTGTGTGGAGGGGTGGGGGTGGGGTGGTTGCTCAGCCCGCAATTTAGTGAGAGCTGTTTCACCCCTCTATAGCACGGAAATGTCTCGATTCCATGTACCTTCCACGCTGCACCCTGTTGTGGGGTTCCTCCGTTCGTCTGGACTTGTTTTTATGTCCCCTTGAGGAGTTCTGTGTGTTTCAGTCAGGAGAGGTTAAGAGCTACTTTTTACTCTGCCACCATCTTAACCCGAAAAAAACTCCCTTTTCAAATTTTTGTTAATATTTTGTTTTTTAACTCAATTACATGACAATTTTAAAGTTTATTTTCTTTACATTTAGGTGAAATTTTCAACCTCCTTCCTTCCACTGTCCCCTCTATGAGATGGCATGCAATCCAATAAATATTTCACAGGTGTAATAGTGTAAAACATCTTCCCATATCCTTTTGTGATAGAGAACTCAAACAAATGAAAGTGAAGTGAAGAAATAAGGTGAAATACAGTATGTCTTTGCATTCAGATTCCATCAGTTATTTCTCTGGAGACAAATGATATTTTTCATCATCAGTCCTTAAGGATTTTTTTGAATCCTTGTATTGCTAGAAACAGCTAAGTCATTCATAAATGCTCATCATATAATATTGCTGTTACTATTTACAACATTCTCTTGGTTTTGCTCACTTCACTTTTGCTATAAGGGGATTAATCTTAGTAGGGTAATAAACTGGTTGTAATAGGGAAATTAAGGCTAGAGGTAACGTTGTAATAGGGGATAAGGCAGGTAAGGGACTAAAGGTAGTGTGAATAGGGGATAAGGCACTGTGGATAGGGTTTGTGGATCCCTAAGGCAGTAAAGTGTATAAGGAAGGTACAATGGTGAAGGTGGTAAATTGAGGTGCTAGGAGAATCAAGGGAATGACTGAGTTTAGGGAATATAAACACAGAGGTATAAAGAATTGCAAAGGAGAAGATGAGGTGTTTAGGGCAGGCAGCTACAGCCTGGGAGACACAGACTGAATACACAGGTCAGAGACAGAGACACTAAAGGGAAACAGACTGAGCCCTTCAAATAGGAAGGGCACTTTTACAGACAAAGGTTAGAGCCAGCCAAGAATGGCTTGAAACTGACTAGAGGGCTTTCTAGTCAGTTTCTCAGGTTCACTAAGGAAGAGTCTAGAGGAAGTATTGAGATTACACTTCCTCCAAAATGGACGCCTCCAATTCCCTTCAGGACTAGAGAGAATGTTATTCCTTTCTCCCCTTCTCCCTCTCTTATCAATCAACTAACGAACTAGCCAAAAGTTTGATTAACTGACAAACAGGGTTTATTGATTTTTAGGGTTGTTTGGAAGGGATGGAGGGATACAAGGTAACTCAGCCTCCTAGAGAAAGCTTCAGGTGGGGGAGGGAGACCGGAATGTGAGACTGAGAAAGGATCTGCCTAACTCAGTCCGATATATTTTATAGCCTATAGGGTTAGGAAAGTTGGATACAATGATTTAAAAGATAATTTGTAACAAGGGTAAGCCCTATTTGACTACAGGGAGACTAAATCTACCAAGTTTGAAAGCTAACACCCAGATCCACCCTCCTTTCAAAACCACAGTAATTCAGGAAGGGAAAATGATGATTGGGAATAGGGAGGTAAGGGAGATCCAAAGGAAATAGTTAAGCTAACAAATTTTAAGAGAAAAGCTGCAGAATATAGACCAGGGTTTCAGTCCAAAGATAGAGCTCAGTTGACCATCCTACTCTCATCAAATCTCCAGGGTCAACTCTCTAACCTCAGGATTCTAAACCCTTTTCAACTGTCAAAAACTCTGCAGTAAGGCTTTGCAGGGTTAATGTGCACCCTTTTGCACTACACTTTGCATCAGTTCACTTTTCACATCTTTTATTTTACTGCATAAGATAGCATTACATGAAATTAAAAATAGGGGAGGGGAATCCTACAGTTCACTCTCTCCCAAATATTTGGTTTGATCTAAGCCCATTCCTACTTGAAGCTAAATTTATTAACCTTGAACTGATTTCTTTTGTAAATGTGAGCTAAAACATTTCCAAGTGATTCAAACAATCTTTTAGGAAGGTATTAAAGTATGCACCCACTTTTTATGTATAATCTGTACACCTAGCAAAAGATCTCAACAATATTGGATAGCTTTCTTTGTTTTAACAACTAGCCTTGCTATAAGATGAGACAACACTTTAACTGATCTATCTGTTATATAATATTCTGATACCAATAGCCAGGCATACATCTTGATCATTGCTCCCATATTCAAAAACTCCATTAATTTAATGTTCTATAAATAACCTAAACTCTTTCTCAGCTCATTACCTCTGGCTAGTGAATTCAAATCTATTCCATTCCCAGGCTACTAGGACTATATAGAATTCTTCTACTTTTAAAACTCATCTTTGGTAGTTATGGAACAAGGGTCTTAACAAGTAGTAAAATTAATGAGTTTTTATTGTTATTTTTACATTACTTTTATCTCCCATTATATTCTCTTTTATTGACATTTTATTTTCCCAATTACATGTAATAGCAATTCTAATACAATTTTCCAAAATTATGAGATCCAAGTGTCTCTACCTTCCCTCCCCTCCCCCTTTCCATAGAAGGATAGGAATTTGATGGGTAATACAGGTATTATTATGCAAAATTTACTTACATATTGGTTATTGCTGTAAGAGAATACTCATATAAAACCAAAACCTCCTAACAAAAACAAAAACTAATGTGAAAAATAATATGCTTTGAGTTGCATTCCAAGTTCAACAATTCTTTCTCTGGAGGTAGATAGCATTCTTTGTCATGTCATTCAAAATTGTCTTGGACCATTGTATTATTGAGAATACCTAAGCCTTTCACAGTTGATCATCTTATAATAGTGATGTTACTGTGCATAATATTCTCCTGGTTCTGCTTATTTTACTCTACATTACTTTGTATAGGTCTTGAAATAAATGGGCCATTCATTAAAATAAGTAACATCCATCTAAAACCATCAGCAAATATCATCTGCAATGGGGGTAAGTTAGAAGTCTTCCCAATAAGATCAGGGGGGAAACAAGGATTCCCATTATCAAAACTATTATTAAATATTTTGCTAGAAATTCTAGCATTAGCGGTAAGAGAAGAAAAAGAAATGGAAGGAATTAAAGTAGGCAATGAGTAAACTAAAGCCTAGTAGTACAAATCTTAAATCATATGATAAAGCAGTGGTCATTAAAACAAACTAGTACTGGCTAAAAAATAGATTAATAGAAATATATTAGATACATAATGTACAGGGACAGATGACCATTACAAGCTAGTGTTTGATAAATTGAAAGAGCTCAGCTTTTTGAATAAGAACTCACTATTTGACAAAAAATTTCTCGAAAAAATGGGAACATTATGGATGAATTAGGTATAGACCAATATCTCACACCTTATACCAAGATATAGTCAAAATGGCTATATGTTTTAGACATAAAGGTGATACCAAAAGTAAAATAGAGGAACATAGATTAGGAATATAAACATTGTAACCTTATTGAATCCTTTAATGTTTTTTCTTGTTTACCTTTTTATGCTCCTCTTGAATCTTGTATTTGAACATCAAACTTTATATTTAAGTTTGATCTTTTCATTGGGAATGATTGGAAATCTTCTGTTTTATTAAATGACTATTTTTTCCCTAGAAGAATATACTCAATTTTCCTGGGTAGGTGATTTTGGATTGTAGACTTAGTTCTTTTGCTTCTTGGAATGTCATATTATATGCCTTCTAATACCTTAATGTATATCTGCCTATGACTATGGCTTCATGATATTTTAATTGTTTCTTTCTGGATTTGCGGTTTTTCCTCCTTCAACTTTGGGCTCTTGAATTTGGCTGTAATATTCCTGAGAGTTGTCATTTGGAGATTTATTTCATGAAGTGATTAGTGGATTATTTCAATTTCTTTTACTCCATTGTTCAAGAATATAAGGGTAGTTCTCTTTTTTAATTTCTTGTAAAATGATGTTTGGGCTTTTTTAAAAAAAATGATGGTGTTTTAGGTAGCAGAATAATTCTTAATAACTCTTAAATTGCCTCCGTTGGATCTATTTTCCAGTTTTTCCAGGAAGACATTTCATGTTTTCTTCTGTTTTTTCATTCTTTTGATTTTTTTTTGATGTCTCATGAAGCCATTAGCTTCCACTTGTTGAATTCTAATTTTGGGGGAATTATTTTCTTCCTTCAGCTTTTGAACTTTCTTTTCCATTTGGCCAATACTTTTTCAGAAATTATTTTCTTCATTCATTTTTGTACCTCTTTTTTTATTTGGCCAATTCTACTTTGCATTGCTTTTGTTTCTCTTCCTCACTTTTTTCTCTGGCTCTTTATTTTGACTTCTTGTGTAGTCTGAGATAAATTCCCATTTTTCCTTGAAGTTTTTCGTGTAGCTTCTTTGATATCATTTTTCTCTTCTGAGTCTGTGCCTTGCCCTCTTTAGTCTCCATAATAATTTTACATGGTGAGGTGTTGTTTTTATTTTTTAATGTGTGCTCATTTTTCCTAGCCTTTTTCTCAAATTTTGTTTTTGTCTTTAAATGTGGGTTCTATTTTCAGTGTAGAGAAGGTACTCTCTTAAAGTTTAATCTTTCCTTGCTGCTACCCTCATTTCTAGTTCTTGGTTTCTGCAAGTTTCAGTTCTTCCAAGATGGTATGATGGTCTGTGGATGTGGAGCTCTAAAATTCACCTCTCACTGATGATTCAGTTCCCACCCCCACCAGGGACTGCTGATAGCTCACAGGGCTCAGAGCACCCTGAGCTACCCTGTGCTGAGGTTCAGGACCTAATCTCAGGGTTGGGTAAGAACTTTGGGCCTCACTCTGTGATTACACAGACCAGATATGCTGATAACTGGCATGAACTGAGGTTCAGATCTTCACTATCTTCATTGTAGACTTGGAGAGGCATCCAGGGTCTCTTTTTAGGCTTGCTCCACTGGTGCACTGCAGACTAACTCCTGCTGGGTCTTGAGACCTTAACTTGAGCTTGGGCAAGGGCAAGGGCTTCACTCTGGACTTACACCCTGCCTTGAGCTGTGGCTCAGGTTCTCACTTCAGGCTTGTGATAAGGCCTGAAACTTCAAGGAGTAGGTGTGAGGTGCTCTTCAGGCTTAGTCAGAGTCTTGAGATTGGCTTGAGCCCAGCCTTAGAATCTAAAAAAGTAGGTGTGTAAGAGGGGGGAGGGTTTGCTGTTAGCTTTCACTGTACTCCTTGGTGCAGCCCTGCTGTAAGCTGTACAACTTTGATGTGAACTGCACATTCCTCCCACCCCAGTGAACCAGACCCTTTCTGCCTACCTTCCAATTTGTTTTCAGCAGGAAAATTGTTCCACCCTGTTTCCTTGTTGGTTTTGTCATTCCAGTATTAGTTTTGATTCATAATGTCAAGGTTGGTTAAGTAGGTTGACTTCTTCGAGAGGTTCAAGCTTTTCTTGCCTCTGTTCCTCCATTTTTGCTCTGCCTTCTAGTAAGTTTTTATATAAAATAATGCTCTTAAATTGTACCTTGAAGGAAGTGAAGTTTTTTTATGATACAAAGATGAAAAAGGAGTGAGTCTAATTTTCATTATGACAAAGATATGAAAATAGGAAGTCTAATGATCCTAGGATCATAGCTTTGTAGTTTCAAGGGAACAAAGAGGCCATTCACTCCAATTTCCTATTTTACAGATAAGGAGAATATAACCAAGAGAGGTTGTGATTTGTCCTGGATCACTTGGTAGGCCTCAGGCAGGATTTAAATGCATATTTTTCTGACTCCAAATCCAATGGCCTAACCACTCTGTTGCTACTATATGTGAAGACCAATAAAGCTGGATCACAAAATATAGAAAAGAGATATTCAGTGATGCCAGAAAAGTTTGGGTTTCTCTAGGACAACTATTTGAGTGAAATCCCCACAGTATGCTTCTGTACTCTCTGTTCATCTTTTCCTTGTCAACTGCCTTGATTTTTCCTGTCTCCTTTCCATGTCTTGGACAGTGAATTATGAATCATGATCAATTGAACCATCCTAATATTCTGGGTTATGTTTGCCAGTCTGCTTGCCTATGACCCCAGGTATAATTTTTGTACTTTTAGGGAAAGAAGTTTCTCTCAGTGCCATTACTTCTTGTTGCCTTTCCCTTTAGAGTATAAGCTCCTTGACAAATAAAATTTTCTTCAGAATTTGTATTCCTAATGCTTAGAATGTTGTTTAGCATGCAAGTACTTAATAAATGCTTTTAGTGTATTTATTCATAACAGAAAGAAAACAAGCATTTATTTAGTGTTGACTCTGAGCCAAACATTGTAGTAAAGCACTAGAGATACAAATAGAAGGGAGAAGAAAAAATAAAATAGCTGAAAATTAGGGCAAAGTGGATGATGAGGGAAAACTACAGGGCAGGTGGCACTCATATGGAGGTGATCAATAAGAGGGTAATAAAGGTTGTCTCTCTTGATGTCTTCTCCAAAATGAAAGTCTGAGGAGAGAAATCAAGAAAAAAGATAAAAGATCTCAAATATTAAGTGGAAGTTCCACTAGAGAGAAGAGATGGTCTTGAATGAAGAAGCCCTGAGACTTTTACTTTAATTTACTTCATTACTTTTAAACACATTACTTTTGTTCTTGCTTAAGATTTTTTCATCTTCACATAAATCAAATAATCATTTTATTTTTTTAAATAATTACCTCTATCTAATTTTTGGTTAAAATTAATCCCCAAACTATTTTTAAGGGTGTCTTACCCATTTTTTTCAAATTTCTTTTATTATCTTTAGTTTTCAGGCAATAAAGGCATTCTGAATTTACTACAATATGTGGTACAAGAAGCTGGTCTTGATCTAATTTCTTCCAGATTTTTTTCTTGTTTCCCAGAAATGTTTGTAAAATAGGAAATTCTTTTCTAAGTTACTTATGTCTTGAATTTTTTTAACACTGGAATATTGAGTATAAATATTTGTTTTTATCTTTACTAAGTCTATAGTATTCCTTCACTTTATTTCTTTTCCTCACTAGCTAATATTTTAAATTATTCTTTTAATTCCCTGCTTCTATGATATAATAAATCCAGGAGTTCTCCTAAAAGTTGTGGATCAGTAACTATCACTGATTGCCTTATCATGTTTTCCTAAAAGTTCTTAGAAAGATTTTTCCACAATGTGTTGAAGGTCTTCGTCATTTTCTCTTCTCATTAGGATGGTACCAATTACTCATTCTAGTCATTCACCTTATTATCCTTCTTTCTTGACTTATCATCACCCCTTTTTCATTAGGTCACATATTTTCTTGATGGCATCCATAAGTTCTACCCTCCAGAGTTCCTCATTGGTTATGTACATCACCACTTCCTCCCCCCCTTTTTTTTAGAATAGGGTATTTATTTTGTCTAATTTATTTTTTTTTAATTTTATTTTTTAGAAAAAAAAATTTTTTCCATGGTTACATGATTCATATTCTTACTCTTTCCTCCCCAATATCCCCCCTACCCCCATAGCCAAAACACATTTCCACTGGTTTCTTCATGTGACATTGATCAAGACCTATTTCCATATTATTGAAAGTTGTACTAGGGTGGTCTTTTAGAGTTTACTTCCCAGTTCATGCCCACATTAATCCATGTGTTCAAGCAGTTGCTTTTCTTCTCTGTTTCCACTCCTATTATTCTTCCTCTGAATGTGGGTAGCATTCTTTTCCATAAATCCTTCAGAGTTGTCCTGGGTCATTGAATTGTTGCTAGTATAAAAGTCCATTACATTCAATTTTAGCACAGTCTCTGTGTACAATGTTCTCCTGGTATTGCTCCTTTCACTCTGCATCAATTAATGGAGGTCATTCCAGTTCACATGGAATTCCTCCAATTTATTATTTCTTTGAGCACAATAGTAATCCATCAACAACAGATACCACAATTTGTTCAGCCATTCCCCAATTGAAGGGCATACCCTCATTTTCCAGTTTTTTTGTCACCACAAAGAGCTTGGCTATAAATATTTTTGTACAAGTCTTTTTCCCTATGATGTCTTTGGGGTACAAACCCAGCAATGGTATGGCTGGATAAAAGAGCCGGAAATCATTTAGCGCTCTTTGGGCCTAGTTCCAAATTGCCATCCAGAATGTTGGATCAATTCACAACTCCACCAGCAGTGCATTAATGTCCCAATTTTACCACATCCCCTCCAGCATTCCTTACTTTACCTTGTTGTCATTTTAGCCAATCTGCTAGGTGTGAGATGATACCTCAAAGTTGTTTTAATTTGTATTTCTCTAATTGTTAGAGATTTAGAACACTTTCACATGTGCTTATTGATAGTTTTGATTTCTTTATCCGAAAATTGCCTATTCATGTCCGTTGACCATTTATTGACTGGGGAATGGCTTGATTTTTTTTACAATTGATTTAGCTGCTTGTATATTTGAGTAAATAGACTTCTGTCAGAGTTTTTTTATTATAAAGATTTTTTTCCCAGTTTGTTGTTTCTCTTCTGATTTTGGTTGCAATATTTTGGTTTGTACAAAAACTTTTTAATTTAATGTAAGGAAAATTATTCATTTAATGTTTTGTATTTTTCCTAACTCTTGGTTGCTTTTAAAATCTTTCCTTTCCCAGAGATCTGACAAGTAAACTATTCTGTGTTTGCCTAATTTTCTTATAGTTTTCTTCTTTATATTCAAGTCATTCACATATTCTAAATTTATCTTGGTGTAGGGTGTGAGATATTGATCTAAACCTAATCTCTCCCATATTGTTTTCCAATTTTCCTAGCAGTTTTTGTCAAATAGTGAATTTTTGTCCCAAAAGCTGTTCTCCAGATCTTTGGTTGTATCAATGAGGTGTTTCATAGTTTCCTCAAACTTTTCATTTTTTAAATTTTGTATTATATATTCTTCCTGCCTTGTGAAGTCATTTGCTTCTAGTTGTTGACTTCTATTTTTTAAAGATTGAATTTCCTCCCTGGTTTTTTGATCATCCTCTTCCTTCTCACCTGGTTTTCTTTGTAGATCATCTATTGCCTTCTTTGCTTTATTTTAGAGCTGGTCAATTTTAGCTTTTAGGGCTTTATTTTCTTGTTTTCATTCATCTATTTCCTTTTTCAAATTATCTTCAGCCTCTCTTGATTGCTTTCTGAGTTCCTGAAATTCTTGAGTTAATTGAAATTTGAGAACATCCAAAATCTGTGTCTGATTCACTGGAGCTTTTTGATCTTCTATATCTTTGCTGTTCTTTTGCTTCCTGAAAATAAGCTATCAATTGCCATTTCTTTTCTCTTTTTCTGTTCTTTACTCATATTTTTTTCCTTTTCTGTTCTGCTAGTTTAATCAGATGGATTTAATGAGCTTTGATGAAAGATCTTCCCTCAGTTGGCAATGGAGGTTTGTAGTTACTTTCTCTGCAGTCTATGAGGGAGGGGTGTTGGAATTTCCCTGCCCTCTAAAGACTTCTTGTCTGTCCATTTGATGGGATTAAGCCTGGATTAATCTGTATTGCTTAATGTTCCCTGAGTCTAAAACCTTGAGAGAAGAAAAAAAGTGGGGATACAAAATAGAGTGTTTTCACTGAGCTGTCCAGCAGTAGGGTCCCCCTGCTGTTATACCTGGTTTTCTTTCCTCTCAAAGCCCTTTGTTCTCTATCTCGGTGTGGTAAAGTCCATAGGTCTGAAGTTTTGCTCCATCTTCTGAGCGTTTTTGCTGTGTTTCTCTGGCTTTCTCCTCTAGCCACCTCCCCTGTGCCTGTCTTCAACTCCCTGAGTCCAGAGCCAGCAAGGCCCTCTCTCTAGGCCAGTGAGCCCACCCAGAGATTTCAGGAGCCACTGGAGACTCCATACAGCCCAACAGTTCAAGAATTCAAATCTTTTTCTTGACATGCCTCTTGAGATGTCCAGCAGTAGGATCCCCCTGCTCTGTCCTGTTGTTAGATTTGGTCCTCTTTCTTCTCCAAGTATTTTGTTTTCTATCTCAGAGTGGAAGGAGTGCAGAGGTTTTGAGATTTGCTCTAAGCCACCATCTTCCTAGAATCCCTCTCCCACTTCCCCTTTTAAAACATGTGCCTTTTGAATTCTCTCTGTGATGCTAATTATTAGTTCTTTCCAGTCACTAGTATTCTAAATTCTCCCTGTTATTTAGCAACCCCAATCAAACATTTGTAGTAAAAAAAGTGATCTTTTGATGTTAGGGGCAGCTTAAGGCCAGTAAATGTGTTTTTGAATTTCACAGAAGCAAACTAGCCTGCTCTTTTTTGGTTTGTCGACTCTGGGCCTACCAAACTATTCATATTTATAATATATGTATATTGCTATAGGGAATTAGTAGATGAAGGTGATTGACAGAGAGAAAAAAAAGATTCCAGAACTTTGAGTGGATGGCTGGCAGAAAGTGTGAGTTAGTCCCTGAACTTCCCTTGTATTGAGAGAGCTAGATTTTCTCTTTGTGTATCCTGCTTTGGGTGAGATCAATAACTATCAAGAGATCTTTGCCTGGAGTTTGGATGAGTGATAGGTGAGACACTAAGAGGTGGACACTTGTGTTAAAATCCTTACTCCCTCTCCAAAATTGAATTATACTGGCAATAACAACTGGATTCCTGTGGACGTACTTTGAGCACACGTATGTGAGACCACACCCTATTCAGCTGGACCTGTTCACCTTCCATTTTCCTTCATTTTAATATCTCAATAGGAACTCTGGTTAGGTTTGATTTAAGCAGCTGAGGGATTTTTGGTGTGTTCCTGTAATGTCACTCTTTTGGACCTGGGGGTGGGGAGGAAGGGAATCCAAGTTGTATTTAAGATAGTTCATCCCACTCCCTTCCCTTCCTGTCCCAGTTTGTTAATAAACATTGTTATATTATCTACCAGACTCTCTTTGAACAATTCTTACCCAGATCTGGTGATCTAGCACATCACCAAGAGTTAAGAACTCACTGTGTTACCCCAGCTAGATATCCTTGTTATATTTAATTTAAAATCATTTATACCCATTCTACCACCTTCTATATTTATTGTCATGTTTATTAGTATTATTATCAATATTATTATTACATGTTTATGTAAACATATTGCAGGTATGCAAACAAATATGTGTTTGCATTTAGAATGTCTTTATTCTAAATTAATCCTAAAAGTTAGGTTGCCTCTTCATATCATGTTTTTTCTCTTTATTTCCCTTTGTAGTACTCCAAAGGAATGGCATTATTACTATTTTTAGTTCCATTAGTGACAGTTTGATTGGTATTATAATTAACCTATGAATTAATTTTTATAGTATTGCTGCCTTTTTTATATTGGCTTGGCCCACTATGAGCACCAATTAATGTTCTAATTATTTAAATTGTTCTTTATTTAATCAGGAACATATAATTTTATCTATATAGGCATTGAGTATGCTTTGGCAAGTTGACTTGTAAATATTTCAAAGATTTAAAAATTATCTTTAAAAGGATTTACATTTATATTATTGTGTCCAGGATTTTGTTAATGTTCTATAAAAATAATGATTTTGTAGGTTTATTTTCTAATGAACTACTTCAATGAAGTTCTTAATTGTCTCTATTAGTTTCTTTGTTAATAGTTTTAATGTAAATCATTCTGGTCATTCCTATGAGGAAAAAAAATGGAGAAACACTATGTCACTTTCATTAACTAATTGGATGTGGAATAGTGAGATATATAGATTTGGGAGGGAGGAACACTGAATTTCTGAACCTGAATGATTATTTTATTAATACTTTGCACATACATCCATTACAAAAGGGATCTCAGAGGCTATCAATTTCCAATCCTTCTTTTTACAGATGAGCAAATAGAGATCCAGAGGGGATGTATTATATAACTTCACAAACAAGCTTTAAATGCTAGTTCTGCCTGTTACTCTAAAGTCATAAACACCCTCATAGGTAAATGAGACATATATCATGATTATTTTATAGGTGAGGAAATTAGTTTTCAAAGAAGTTACTTAAAAAAGCCGAGATAAAGGGGCAGCTGGATAGCTCAGTGGATTGAGAGTCAGGCCTAGAGACGGGAGGTCTTAGGTTCAGATCTGGCCTCAGACACTTCCCAGCTGTGTGACCCTGGGCAAGTCACTTGACCCCCATTGCCCACCCTTACCACTCTTCCACCAAGGAGTCAATACACAGAAGATAAGGGTTTAAAAAAATTAAAAAAAAAAGAAAAAGCCCAGATGATATATAGCAAAACTAGAACTAAAATCAGCTGTTCTTGTCATTTTCCTGAGTTCAAGTCTAGCATGTGTTTTCTACTATGATATGCTATTTCTGTTTTCAATGACAGATTTTATTTTAAAAAAAGAAATTAGTTTATTTTACTTTAATTTACTTTATTGTCTGTAGGTAGATTACATATCTCATTTGTGTGAGAGATTCAGCCTAAGGATCTTTGTATTACACAACTCTATCTCTCTATGAATGGTATCACTAGAATATGGAATTTCAGCATTGCAGGAACCTCAAAGGCAGCTAGGTGGCTCAGGGGATAGACTGCTGGGCCTGGAGTCAGAATGACCTGAGTTCAAATATGGCATCACATATATATTAGCTACATGACCGTGGGCAAGTTACTTAGCCTCTGTTTGTCTTAATCCACTGGAGAGGGAATTGGCAAATATGCCAGTATCTTTGCCAAGAAAACCCCATGGTCAATATGGCCCATGAAAACATGAAAAGTCAGAACAAGTGAATGACTGAACAATAACTGATTAAGAATTCTTTCTACAGCCTTCTCCCTTGAATGAAAATCCTAACCAATGTTAACATATGATTTACAGATTGTCAAAGTGCTTTGAGAATGTTATCTCCTTTGATCCCATGAGTAGGTGAGATAGCTGAGGTTTAGCCAGGTTAAAAGATTTGTTCAGGGTCATACAACTCATGGGATCATTAGTCAACTGAGGCCCAGAAATGTTGCACTAACTCTATCAAGTAATAAGGAACTCTGTCAAGATAGAATTGTGGTCCTCTGATTCCAAAGTCAGTACCTGTTCTATTCTATGTGCCATCCTGATAATAAGCATCTCATCTGTTCTTGTCATTTAGTCATTTCAGTTGTGTCCATCTTTCCAGGACCCAATTTGGGGTTTTCTTGGCAAAGATACTGGATTGATTTGCCATTTCTTTTTTCCCCCTTTCCAATTCATTTTACAGATGAGGAAATTGGAACAAACAAGGCTAAGTGACTTGCCCAGGGCCACACAGCTAGTAAATAGCTGAGGCAAAATTTGGACACAGGAAGATGTTTTCCTGATTCTGGGGCTGGCACTCTAAACACTGCAACACGTAACTGCCCAGTAAATACCTTAGACAAGTTTCAAACTCAGACCTCCTTGACTCTAAGGAAGTCCAAAAGGAAGAATCTTCTAAATATGGAGGACAGCATGTAAGTATGTTTAAAACCAAGAAAGCGTATGACTCCACTGATCTCTTGCTTAAGATCTGACAGGTGGCAAGTGTTAGAGGAAGAAATCTGAGCAAATGCCCTAGGAATCAAGGAAGAACATATTTCTTCTTCTTTATACTACCTTCAAGTATGTGCAGAGGTTCTAGCCAAATATCCATTTGGGGAGCTCTTGCAATAATCCTGCCAATTCTACCCTAGTTTAGCCTGTCTCCTGCCTTCTCAACTTGTGACTGACAGGATTTTTTCCAGGTCAGTGTTGGACTCTGAATCCTGCTGGGCATCTAAGAATGCCCTGGAGCTCCAGAGATTGGAAGACTATAGCTGTTCTTTTAATTCTTAATTAAAGTTCACTTGAGTTACAGTTTTAGGCTCAGATTCAATCTCGGGCTTATTTAAGACTGCCTTTTTGGCTGATCTCTAGAAAAGAGCAACATTATAAAGAGACATAATGCCAGGAGTACACACAGGGCCTGAGGCAGTGGGGTGTCTCTAGTGGCATGAGAGGACAATGACTGCAAACTTCCTTATCTAAGTCAAAAGGGTCACGTCCTTATGAAGTGATGGGTGAAAAACCTAAAATCATGGAACAGAGTGGCTTTGGAAGCTTAGATTGTAATCAATTTGGATTATCAAGCAAACTACAGCACCATCCTTGCTCCCTTTGAATGGAACGGATTAATTCTGTGGGGAGAAAGATAAAAGGACAGGAAACAGGGAATCTTAAAAATTCCTAGAGCTTCCTCTAGTAAAACAAATAGGCATACATTTGCTTTGGGTGAAAAATGTTGTAGCAAATGCTGGACATAATGCATTTGTGTGGGGAAAACGCATGGAGATTGGTAGCTCTCTCTCAGAACCTTCCATAAGGGTCTCATAGAGTCTGTATGTAATACTGTGATGTGTGTATTCATGTTTCAGTCAGTTACTGCCACTTCTTGTTCATTTGAGCTCGTTAATCAATTATTGTGTTGCAAAAGGGAAAACATTTCTTGGCTGAGTGAATGAAATGATTTTGCTCAGTTTCCCACAAGTTGCTACTCTGTGGCTTACAGGCAAACCAAAGTCTCAAATTGTATTTAACTTGGAATTTTGGTGGTGAAAAGAGCATAGAGGATGAAGGGGAATAACATTCTAAAGCTACATGTAATAAGGGTCAGCAGTTTATGTTTTATAGGCCAACAAGCTTCTTAGCAGTCTATTAGCTTTGTTTATATTTTTTCTACAAAGGTTCCTTATATTTAGCTGCTGAATAAAAGACCCACAGATCTGATCTGAGGCAAGTTTCCCCACCACCTCCACTCCTCCCAACCCCCTTCTTTACATCATGCTAAAGAAACTCAACATAGAATGAGAATCACATCTGGGGCAATTAGACAAGAGGTCAGCACAAATGAATTCGATAGCTAGGGCATTATCATCACCCAAGTGTCTCTTGCTTACTGTACGTTGTGACAAAGTAAAAGCTATTTCAGCTGTTAGGTTGTGATGGCTGTTATTTATGAAACATAAAAAGATACTGAAATACAAAAGGACTTGAAAAGACCAGGGTAAGATCAGATAAAAAAATGGGAAAGAAACAGGCATCTTGGGATGGTAACTACTCTGCCATGTACTGACAGGGAGGTTGTATATTTTTAGAATATACTGAAAGGAATGGTGCTTTTACTTAGGTTTTTATGGTTTACCACGAGATGCAATTTTCTGGCCTTATATGCAGTTGTAACAAAAGTCAGAGAGATTTTATGATAGCTGCCAGAGTTCATAAATGATGGGATACACTAAAATATTTATAGAACTGTAAAATCTTGATTTCTCTCTGGTTTAGCAGATGGGGCCCTAAAACTAGTTCCCAGATTGTCACATTTCTTTACCCTTTGATGACAAAGAAGTCTGTTATCACTTTTCTTCCCTAACAAACAAGTTCACTAGTGTAATCAGGTTCACACTTCTGGACAATTATCTAATAAGTTATGACAATGGTGAGAACTCCCCACATGATTTGCCATTTTCCCAGAAATATTCATAGCCCTAAATGCTGGGAGTCAGATAGTCTCTATATCCCCTGTCACCTGTCTGTTTCTATTTACTTGCTTCATTCTCCATTCATAGGAAACTGGTGGCCAACCCAGTTTCGAGTTTGCATCACCTGTGGGGATAAAAGTGTCTTTAGTATCAAGATCAGCATGTTTCTGAAATGGATACAAAATGCAAATATGGTGCTACTTCTTGGCCTCTTAACAACAATGTAAAGGGTTGTTGTCCTTGGATCAAATAATGATTCCCCATGGTGCTGCTAAGCTCAAGTGCTCTTCAAAATTCAAAGACAAATGGAGGAAGGGCACTGAATAATCATTAAAATCTCTACAGTTGTGGATTGCTGGTAGGGATTTCCCCCTATTTCAGGGGGATTTATCAGTAAAATATTATGGAAATGCTAATAAAGCTTAGTCTCATATGACGGTTATCACTAAAGAGATGTCCCAGATTAATCTCCTAGACAAGGTAACCCAAAACTATTTCTAGGTGAAACAGCAGATTGTAGATGAAGAACATTCAAAAAATTGTCCCATTTGTGTCTGAAGAAAGTTAGTGACATTAATTATTAAAGGCCCATAGGTTGTTTCTTTATCCTGTTGAGGTGTTCTTAAAAATCATACTTCAAAAAAAAATCTCCTGCGACATCAACTGTCCCTAATATAAAACATGAACATGAAGGAGGAAAATTGAAAGAAATCTAAGATGGTTGGATTATATTCTAAAGATATAGCTCTAGGTTCTCAGCCAAAAGCATAGTACTTATTGGGATTAGCTCTATTTAATTAGTATATTTCCAGGACAATTTTTCAGGTAGATATCATTTGGGGTTTTATCTGCATAAGAAAGTAACCACCCTAATAACCTGCATTACTCATTTTACCTTTGTAGACCTGGTTTGGATCAGTCTTAATGTGCTATCATCCTCCATTATTCTTCCCTTTCTCCTTCTGGCTACATCCAAACTTTCATCAAATGCTCAGAAGGCCCTATTACTTGTTTCAGAGGATTGTCTTTATCTTGCCCTTTTGGAAAGTTTTCTTCTTTCTCACATGTAAAGAAATTTGTATCCAGAGACTAAAGAGATGCTTGTAGCAGCAAATGGGAATAGTGTTCTCTCACTAGGTATTGTAGGATGCAGTGCTGGAGTTGGAATTAAAATGACCTCATTTCAAATCCTGCCCCAGGCACCCACTAGCTGTGTGACATTGGGAGAGTATCTTAACATCTCTTAATCTCAGATTCATCATCTACAAAATAAAGATAATATCTACCTCTGAATGGCATTATGAGTATAAGACCAAAAAGACCTAAAGTCTTTTGTAAACTTTAAAACCTTATGTCAAGTTTAGTGATTCATGGTATTTTTGCTTGAGTGTACAAAAAGTGAGGTCAAAATAATTTCTTAAGAATTGTTTGAACTTACAGGGAGAAATTCTAGTGTGAAACTTTTTCAGTTAAACAAACAAAAAAAACCAAACAAAAATGTTAAATATTTTCCTCACTCCATGCCTTTTATTAATTAAATGCCTCTTCCTATACCACAGACTGATAGGAATTCTCAATCCTGGGAGTTCTCTGCTATTACTGCTCCCAAGATGAATATTTCCACTTTCCAAAAGACCTGGTGTTTGTGAGTACTCCTTCTACTGACAAAGTTAAAACCTCTCTATTCTTTAACAGATAGTCTTTAGGAAATTCCACAGCTAAAATTTTGCTCATTTAGGGAACACCTAGTGATGAATTTCTCTGTACATATAGCCCATCCCAGTCACTTCTAATCTATGATCTAGCATTTAGTGGAAGATAAATTTAGTTTCCACACAATCAAGTACAAAGGGATATCCTATGATCCTAGGAGTTCATTTAGTTATGATCTTTCATTTGAGACAGGAAATAAGAAATATTTATACTATTATTTGATGTTTCTGGGTTATATGACCTTTGTATATCAAGCTGTGGGTGGAGGTCTACTTGAGAGATTTGTTTTGGTTTTTGGGGGGTTGTAAAATGTGTGGCATTGTGAGAAACTAAGAAAGCAAAGGAATAGTGAGGACAGGGGGCCATTAGCAATCTAGGGGCAATAATATAAAAGAACAGCATGAAACTCAGGCAGTGAATTTGGCCAGTGTGCAGAAGTCACATAGGGAGAAGGCTCGGATGAATTCCACTTCTTTTCACCTTGGATATATACTTTCCAAAGGAAAGCTGCTTTTGTTCTTGCCTTGAAAATTCAAAATACCTGCCAAATAAGCATGGCCTCTTGTACCAGAGTGAAATAACACTAATGATTAATAAATTTTAAAAGAATGTTGATTTTTGTGTTATGCAGTCACCTGCAGGGGGTAACCTGAAATTTCATTAGCAGAAGGATGTGCAGAATAGGTTTAGGAAACTGTTTCACTCTTAGGGGTGCTTGTCAGAAACCCACAGAGAATAAAGCAATTATCCTAAATGTTCTTGTAGGACACACAGGGGGCAGAGCTTTGGTCTTCTGTGTTTGGAAGTGATCTTCCATGAAAAAGTATGCAGTAGATTCTAGAATGGTACCGCTTAGCCCTTTTTCTTCAGGAAAACAGAAATGTGCTAATTTGGCCAGTTGTAAAATTTTGGTATTATACCTATAAAGTTCTGGAGCACACAAGTGTTTACAATAGAGGCAAAATTAAGGGGAAATTTGATGCAATTATATGAAAAAACCTTTAAGTAAAAAAACCAATATTGGTGGGTCCATTATCCAATTGTCCATATTATCAATAATCTTCCAAAACAAAGCAAATTAATTTTATCCTATATTTTATATTGAATATGTGGACCAAGCCAAAGAGTGAGGTAAAACTATAATATATACTCATGACTTGCCATGTGGTCTCAGAAAAGCCACTTAACCTTCTTGTTTCCCAGTCTAAATCTTCAAAGTAGAAGTAATTATACAATGATCTGCTTCAGTGGCATGTTGCATGGAATTAATGATCTTGGAATGCTTTTAAAATGTTTGTGCTGTAATATAAATATTAATAAAATACAGTTTTGAGGATAAATGCAGGAAAGCAGCATGATTTTTGGTTTTGGCACATCCATTATTATTGAAGCATCTGCCACATTTCATAGAAGCTCCCCTGAGACATACCTAAACAGGAATACTTAATATAAAAAAGTCAAGGAGATTACATTTTGTCATATATAAGGAAAAGGTATCATCACTCATTCACTAATAAGTATACCACTTCTTTGCAATTTAGTATCCTCAGTTTCTTAAAACTGTTTTATAGCATCAAAAGCCCAGTTCTTAATGTGACACATGTGTAACAAGAAAGTATTCTTTGACCTAATGCCTTTCACTTATCTTGAGGTGTGGAGGGAGTTACATGCTCTGATATAGGTAATTCTCCATAATTCTATTACTCACTGCTTCAATGAAGTAATAAGAATTCATTTAACTTTTTGACATATATTTATTATTGAATGTCTTTAGTACTCCTCAGTTTGGAAACGTGTTCACCTAGAAAATTATAAAAATGGACCATTACACACAGAGCACTAGAGTAAAACCTTGTGGTAATTGGTGTTAGTTTAAATATTTTGGTAGAACTAGCAAAGAGAAAGTGCTGACATCTGTATGGAGAGTCCCATCTGCTGCTTTAGATTTACTCTAAAGTTTTCCTCAATGATAATAAACTTCGATTTCACATTCTTCATGATTAGCCAGGGAGTGAATAATTTTTGCCCTGCTGACACCACATTTTAAAAATAAAATTCAGTATCTTACAGAACTATAAAATGAAATAGAAGAGGCACCTTAAAGGAAAGACATTAGTTTGATAATAATCATGTGCATTTCTGAATTATTGAATATTATTTAAAACCCACTCTTAAAGTCTACCTAATAATACTGTAATCCTTGATAGACATTTATCTTAAATGGCAAATTATAAAAACAAAAAAAAAGATTCAGAAAATGCATTAGTCTCATTTTATAATGTACAAAAGTTTGACACGTAAAACAGCTCAATGTTGTTGGTTTTTTATTTCAAGTTCCAAATTCTTTCCCTTACTCCCTTTGATAAGGTAAACAATCAGATATTAATTATACATGCATAGTCATATGAAACATTTTCATATTACTCATGTTGTAGTACAAAACATAGATAAAAATGACACAAGTTTTAAAAAGTATGCTTCAATCTGTGATCAGATTCTATCAGTTCTTTCACTTAAAGTGGATATTCCTTTGGGATTGTCTTGGGTTGTTGAATGACTGAGAACAGTGAAGTCATTAAGTTGATCACAAAACAATATTGCTCTTATTGGGTATAATGATATCATGGTTCTGCTCACTTCACTTTATATTAGTTGATGTAAGTCTTTCCAGGTTTTTCTGAAAATATTTGCTCATCAGTTCTTAGAGTATTCTGTCACAATCACAAAACACAATTTACCTAATTGGATTCAAAGGAATCTATCTTCAGTGTCTAATTCTTTGCTCCCACAAAAAGAGTTGCTATAAATATTTTTTATACAAACAGGTTCTTTTCCCCCCCTATGATCTCTTTGGAATACAGAAATAGCAATGGCACTGCTGGACCACAGGATATCAGAGTTTTGTATCCCTTTGGAGATAGTACCAAAGTATTCCAGAATTTTTTAAACTCAGAGATATTTTACTTCCCCATTATATGTAATACTAATTTTCAAGTTTCCCAAAATTATAAGTTCCAAACCATCCCCCTCCTGTCAACATTATATCACCTCCCCCTCTTTGGAGATTATAAGTAATATGATCTTGGTCATACATGTATTATCATGCTTATCACATTTCCATATTTGTCATTGTTGTAAGAGTACACTCATACAAAACCAAAACCAAAAATAAAAATAAATAAACTGATGTGAAAGATGGTATGCATATACTTTGATCTGCATCTGATTCCAACAGTTCTTTTCCTGATCATTGAATTGCTGAGGGGAGTCATCTTTCACCAGGTGATCATTATACAATATTGCTGTTGTTGTATACAATATGCTTCTGGTTGTACTTATTTTTGAATCAGTTCATTCAGATCTTTCCAGTTTTTTTCTGACATCATTGTTTATCATTTCTTTTAGCACAATAGTATTCCAACACCAACATTACTTTTCTGTCATATTAGTCAGTATGATAGGTATAAATAAATCATATTTATTTACATTTGCATTTATCTTATCAATAGTGATTTAAAGAATTTTTCCTGACTATAATTAGCTTTGATTTTTTCATCTGAGAACTGTCAATTCTTGTACTTTGACCATTATCAATTTGCATAAACTTGAAATACTAATATTTTTGAATTGGTTTTGTTTGCACAAACCCTTTTTAATTTAATGTAATTAAAATCATCCATTTTGTATCCTGTAATGCTCTCTATTTGTTTCATCATATATTCTTCCCTTAGACATAGGTCTGACAGCTGAAATTTTCCATAATCACTTAATATACTCATGATATCATCCTTTATGTAAGAATCATGAACCTATGTTGACCTTATCTCAGTATATGAGGTGAAAGATGGTCTATAGATTCTGCCAAACTACTTTTCAATTTTCCCAGATTTTTTTTTGTCAAATAGTGAGTTCTTAACCCAAAAGCTTGGATCTTTAGATTTCTAAATGCTAGATTATTATGATCACTTACTACCTAATCTATTCCACTGATTCAACATTCTATTTTTCAGCCAGTACCAGATTGTTTTGATGATTACTACTTTGTAATATACTTTAAGATCTCATATTGCTAGGTCACTTTCCTTCAGATTTCAAAAAGTTAATTCCCTAGATATCCTTGTTCTTTGGTTCTCCCAAATGAATTTTGCTATTTTTATCTTGTTCTCTGAAATATTTTTTGTCAATTTGACTGATATAGCACTAAATAAGTAAATTAAGTAGAATTGACATTTTCATTATATTGGCTCAGATAGTCTTCCAAATATAATTTGTTTTCCATTTCAAGATCCTTCATGGAAAGCACTTTATTTTTTTCTTTGGATCCCAAGCAGGTAGTAGAGTCTCAGACATACATAGTCATTTTATACATATTTGTTGAATGAATATGAGGATGAAAAAATAAATTATTTGTTCAGTCTCAAAAATGCAGAATCCGATAGTTTTTTTCAGCAGCTGAATTGATATATAAATTCTTTAGCATTTTTTCTCAAAATGATTATATAGTCATTATCCATACTTTCATTAGAGAATAGACCATCTTTTGAATATAATCTTTTCAGTCCCATTTCTCTAAAGTCACAACACTTCTTCCAAACTGAATTGGGTAAAATGAGTGATCTGAAAGAATAATATTGAATTTTGTCTTTAGCTGTAGAAGATGTTTTAGAAGCTACTTCTTTTCTCTTTTTTTCTTTTAAAATTCCTAATCCTCCTAACAGAGCAATGTACACATTCCTACTTGACACTGTGAAACTGAACTTGAAAAGAGACCTTTTGATTCAGTGTCCTCACTATTCCCTACCAAGGGTCCAAACCTATCATGATGAGTACCCTGGAATCATGTTGAATGTTCGTACCACTTGAAAATATTTATTTGGGTTACCACAGGATGTGAAGAAATTAGATTTCCCATTGAGATGGAGTTGAACCTCTATCTTTCCCCAAAACAATGCAGGCTAAAGGATTAATGATAAATTTCATATGTAAAGCAGTCAATGGTATGCTTGATTCCCAGTTGTTCCACTCATTTATGACTAGTTCAGTTAATGCTTTTATTTTCTGGAAGTCATTTTTTTCTTTTAAACACAAATATTCCCTCACTCCCATTCCCTTCCCCACCCTAGGATTCTCAGGGAACTGTTTGTAGCTGGTAAATCAACTCAATTATTATTCTATTCCAGAGGACATACGATGATTTACATTTATATGCCAGCAGTTTCTTTCTTGTTGCCCCAGCAAGAGCTGGGGAATGATTTATAAGGATGCAGAAGAGCTGGCACAGATGTTATACAGCCTCAGCATGTTTGCTTTGCTCAGTGTGATCGGCTCTTCCTAATATGCATCAATGCTCCTGCACAGGTAGAGGAAAAGGCTGTCCTAGTGCCAGCCAGTAGCCAGGATAGTTCCTATACAGGACAAGTATTGACCCCTCTGAGAACTTTTTAAAATTGTCATTTATCTCTTTTAGCAGGTCACTTCTTAGTGCCATTCTGAGGGGAGGGGCTTGTTTTGCTTCTTGTAATTAGTTTAGTTGCCTCTGCTGAATTCCTAATGGACTTCTGAATCATAAAACCTATTCAATTCTGGAACAGTTGGCAGCTTTGTTTAATTTTTCACCCTATATATTGCTCTTTCTCTCTGAAAAGAAGCTGAAAAATTAAAGGGATACATAGGAGAAAAGGATATCATGCTTATGAACTCAATCTACCAACACCTATAATGGGGCACATAATCTCCCTTAGGATAAATATCTTTCTCATTGAATAGAAAAGAAGACTTCAGTTTGTTAAAGCTAAAGGGTTTATACAATTATGGGAGATTCTAAGAGCACAAGTTAAGATAATCTTAAGTTTGTTTAAAAGGTAGAGTAGTTTAGGAGGGCTAGTTTTGGTTTTGGGAAGATTTTGTTTTCAGGTCCTTCCACTTTTATATACTGGCTATGTGACTGTGGAATATCACTTAGTCACTGGTTTCCCCGTGCAACTCTCTACGACTATAAATTATAGATGATTTACAACTACTGCTTCTGCTGCTGTTGCTACTAAGCATTTATGTAGAGCTTACTATGTAAAAAACACTGCTCTAAGGGCTTTAAAATGAAGAAAGTGCTTCAACATGGTGAAATCATGATGACAACAAAATAAGTTTAGACCAAAGGCAAAAAAGTTTAAGAATTGCTGTCACAATATTATGGTTCTTAGCTTTCAAAATTAACTTAGTCAAACAATCCATGCTAGTGGTCCCCAAACCAACTGAGATTAATATATTTAATATGACTCGAGCATAGTCAAAGTCAGGGGGAAAAAAACACTAGGTTAATTGTTTCTTATATTTTCCTGGGCACCATGTTTTTTAAAATGTTTCTTTAAAAGAAAAATCTTGGCTTCAATATGTTGCACTTTTTAAAAAATGTACTATTTGTAGTCAGAAGGTCAGAATTGAAGAGGTTAGTGGAACTAGATAGTAGTATAAGAAGAAAGAGTATTGAATTAAAATACTCTCTTGATACATGGGTGACCTTGAATAAGTCATATTTCAAATTAAAGTTCTTTGACTTCCAGGTTAAGATGGCTGCAGAGTAGAAGCAGGGTGTTTTACTCTCCTCCCTACTGATCACCAGCATACCTCCAAAAGACAACAAACCCAAATCCAGATGAAAAAAGGGACCCCACAGTAGGGTGCAGTATTGAAGGTACGTGGGATTTGGGTACTTCCACACTATCAGGGGGTGAAATATAGCTCCCATCAAGATGCAAACTGATCAATCATCCACCACCCCACCCACAGTACCAGAGTCAGAGGCTGTGCACCAGAGTTAGAGAGAGCGGGGGCACAAAACCTAGCTCCTTGGCAGCTAACTAGGACCACTAAGAGCTTGTCCCCGAGAGCAGCAAGACTTGAGACCCCAGGAGGCTGGAGAGCACAGACTTTGGGCTCAGGAGTAGGGCTAAGAGAGGCAGTGGACACTGGAAGCAGCTCAGCATGCTGAAACTCAGGTGAAAAGCTCAGAATAGCAAGCATGGGCCAATTTCTGGGATCTGGGCAACCAACTAGGACCATGGAGGTTTGACCCTGAAAACAGATAGACCAGAGACCCAAGGAGTCTGGGGAGCGCAGACCTTGGGTACAGGAATGACACTGAGAGGGGCCCCAAACAGCAGAGGCCTAGCAGACGGTGGAAGCCAGGAGACTCACAAAGTAACCTCAGGCAAAAAAAGCTCCTTAGTTCCATATAAAGAGAGTCTGCCTGCTTTACTCAGACTTCTGGATGAGAAAGCATAATGATGCAAAGCATGGCCCAAGAAATAACAACCAAAAAGATCAAGAAAAAAGCTCTAACACTTGATAACTTCTGCACAGAAAAAAAAAAACAGAAAACAGAGGAGGACAAACAATTGAAGACATCAAAACCTTCCCCCCCAAAAATAAACATTGGTCACAAGCTCTTAAAGAGTTCAAATCTGAGATCATGAGAAAGATAGAAGAGATTTGGCAAGAAAATAATAGTTTAAAAGGCAGAATTTCACAATTGGAAATTGAGGTTCAGAAATCAAATGAAATGATAAGCAAATTGAAGACCAGAAATGACTAGCTAGAAACCTTGAAGAGCCAGATAGACCAGATGGAAAAGGTAAATCAAAAGATTTTAGCCCAAAACCAGTCTTTAAAGGATAGAATTGGGCAAGTAGAAGCCAATGATCTCACAAGTCAGAAAGACTTAATAAAGCAAAGGCAAAAGACTGACAAAATAGAAGGAAACATGAAATATCTCAATGAATAGATAATAGATCAAGAAAACTGGTCTAGAAGAGACAACTTGAGAATTATTGGTCTTCCAGAAAAATCAGAGAAAAATAGAAATCTAGATATCATATGAGAAGAAATTACCCAAGAAAACTGCCCTGATGTCATTGAACAGGCGGGCAAAATAGACATTGAAAGAGCCCATAGAACATCCTCTACACTAAATCATCAGAAGACCACCCTCAGGAATGTAATAATCAAATTCAAAAGCTTCCAAGTTAAGGAGAAAATATTACAAGAAGACAGAAAGAGACAATTCAGATATCAAGGAACACCAATCAGGATTACTCAGTATCTGGCAGCCTCCATGCTACAAGACCTCAGAACATGATATTCAGAAAGGCAAGAGAATTGGGTCTACAACCAAAGATCACCTACCCATCAAAACTGACTATATACTTCCAGGGGAAGTATATGGGCATTCAACAAAATAGAAGATTTCCAAGTGTTTGCACAGTAAAGACCAGGACTAAATGGAAAGTTTTTATCCAACCACAAAAACCAAGAAAAACATGAAAAGGTAAATAGGAAAGAGAGGGTAAAGAAAGAAAAATCTTATCTTTAAATTGCCTTCTTCAAGGGCTTCAATAAGACCAAATTATTTTTATTCCAATATAGAGAAATATTATGTGTAATTCTAAAATAGTGTACTCACTATTATTGTAATTAGAAGAATTAGTCATAAAGAGATGTTGGAGTACTAAATGGTCTAAGATGATATGGGGGAAAATGTGTGGAGGTGAATACAAGATGGCACCAAGAGTAACTTGAAGGAATAAGGAAAATAGCATAATCTATACCACACATAGAGGACATGGGAAGGGGAAGGGATGAATACTATTATCAGAAGGAGAGGAAGAGAGCATTAATAGGAAATACTTAAACCTTACTCTCAGTGGAATTAATCCTGAGAGGGAAGAGTAGTTATATCCATTGGGATATAGAATTCCATCTAACTGTACTGAGAAAGTCAGAAGGGATAAACCAAGGAGGGCAGTGGGGTGGGGAGTTCATAAAGGGAGGGAAAGAGAGGGGGGAGGGAATTCATTAGGCCTTAAAAATATTAAGAGGGGAAGGGAGGGGGTGGAAAGGGTAATAAACCAAGGGAGGGGACAAGGGGGACTGATTTAAAACAAACCACCTGTTTAAAAAGAAATAGCATAAGAACAAGAGGCAGAACTAGGAGAGGATACCAAAATGTTAGAGAATACACAGCTTATAATTATAACCCTGAATGTGAATGGGATGAACTCGCTCATAAAACAGAAGCAAATAGCAGAGTGGATTAGAAAACAAAATCCTACCATATGTTGTCTACAAGAAACGCACATGAGGAAGGTGAATATACACAGGGTTAAGTTCAATGGCTGGAGTAAAATCTTTTGGGCTTCAACTGAGAAAGAGAAGGTAGGAGTGGCAACCATGATTTCTGATAAAGCCAAAGTAAAAATAGATGTGATTAAAAGAGATAGGGAAGGTAATTCCATCCTGATAAAAGGCAGTATAGATAATAAGGAAATAACAGTATTCAACATTTATGCACCAAATGGTATAGCATCCAAATTTCTAAAGGAGAAACTGGCAGAGCTCAAGGAGGAAATAGATAGTAAAACTATACTAGTGGGAGATCTAAATATTCATTCCTCTATAAGATCTAGATGAATCAAACCAAAAAATAAATAAGAAAGAGGTAAGAGGTGAATGAAATCCCAGAAAAAATAGATTTAACATATATGTGGAGAAAAATAAATAAGGACAAAAATGTATACACCTTCTTTTCAGCTGCATATGGTACATTCACAAAGATTTACTATGTACTAGAGCATAGAAGCATGGCAAACAAATGCAAAAGAGCAGAAATAATAAATGTAAACTTTTCAGATGATAATGCAATAAAAATAATAATAAGGGGGCAGCTGGGTAGCTCAGTGGAGTGAGAGTCAGTCCTAGAGACAGGAGGTCCTAGGTTCAAACCCGGCCTCAGCCACTTCCCAGCTGTGTGACCCTGGGCAAGTCACTTGACCCCCATTGCCCACCCTTACCAATCTTCCACCTATGAGACAATACACCAAAGTACAAGGGTTAAAAAAAAACTAAACTAAAAATAATAATAAGCAAGGACACATGGACAGGCAAATAAAAAATTAATTGGAAATTAAATAATAAGATTCTCCAAAATCAGATAAAAACATCATAGAAAGAATTAATAATTTCATTGAAGAAAACAAACAAAAATCACTATTATCTCAATAGATGCTTAAAAAGCATTTGACAAAATACAACACCCATTCCTACTGAACACACTAGAAAATATAGGAATAAAAGGGCCTTTCCTAAAAATAATAATTGGAATATATCTAAAATCATCAACAAACATCATCTGCAATGGGGATAAATTAGAAGCATTCCCAATAAGCTCAGGAGTGAAACAAGAATGCCTATTGTCACATCTGTTATTTAACAATGTACTGGAAACACTAGCAGTAGCAATTAGAGAAGAAAAAGAAATTGAAGGTATTAAAATAGGCAATGAGGAGACTAAGCTAACACTCTTTGCAGATGATATGATGGTGTACTTAAAAAATCCTAGAGAATCAACTAAAAAAGTTAGTGGAAATAATCAACAACTTTAGCAAAGTTGCAGTATACAAAATAAAAGCACATAAATCATCAGCATTTGTATATATTTCTAACACATCACAGCAAGAAGAGTTAGAAATTCCATTTAAAATCAACCTAGACAAAATAAAATACTTAGTAATCTATCTGCCAAGACAAACACAGGAATTATAGGAACACAACTACAAAACCCTTTCTACCCAATTAAAACTAGATCTAAACAATTGGAAAACATTGATTGCTCATGGGTAGGATGAGCTAACATAATAAAAATGACTAAAGTAAATTAGGTGAGCACAGAATAGTATACTTGTCAGATGTAAGGGAAAGGAAAAATTTTAAAACCAAGCAAAATTTAGAAAAAAAATCACAAAATGTAAAATAAATAATTTTGACTACATTAAATTAAAAAGGTTTTCTATAGACAAAACCAATGCTACAAAAATTAGAAGGGAATCAACAAGTTGGGAAAAAATCTTTAAAACAAAAAACTCAGACAAGGGTCTCATTCAAATATACAAGGAGCTAAATCAATTGTACAAAAATTCAAGATAACCCCCAACTGATAAATGAGGAAGGGACATGAATAGGCAATTTTCAAATAAATAAATCAAAACTATGAATAAGCACATGAGAAAGTGTTCTAAATCTCTAATAATTAGAGAAATGCAAATCACAACAGCTCTGAGATATCACCTCATACCAGCACATTGGCTAAAATGACAACAAGGAAGAGTAAGGAATGTTGGAGGGGATGTGGCAAAATTGGGACATTAATGTGATGCTGGTGGAGTTGTGAACTGATCCAACTTTTCTGGATGACAATTTGGAACTATGCTCAAAGGGCTTTAAAATTATCTGCCTTTTGATACAGCCACAGCACTGCTTGGATTATATCCCAAAGAGTTAATAAGGAAAATATTTATACAAAAAATATTTATAGCTGTGCTCTTTGTGGTGGCAAAATATTTGAAAATAAGAGGATGTTCTCAATTGGGGAATGGCTAAAACAAATTGTGGTATCTGTTAGTGATGGAATACTATTGTGTTCAAAGCAATAAAGAACTGGAGGAATTCCATGTGAACTGGAATGACCTCCAGGAATTGATGCAGAGTGAAAGGAATAGATTCAGGTAAACACTGTACACAGAGACTGATACACTATGATACAATCGAACATAATGGACTTCTCTACTAGCAGCAACGCAAGGATCCAGAGCAAGGCCGAGGGACTTATGAGGAAGAAAACTAATCACATTCAGAGGAAGAACTGTAGGAGGAGAAACACCGAAGTAAAACAACTGCTTGAACACATGGGCTGATGGGGATATTATTGGGGATGTAGACACTAAATGATAACTCTAGTTTAACTATAAATAATATGGAATTAGGTCTTGATCAATGATACATGTAAAACCCAGTGGAATTGTGCATTGGCTAAGGGGGGTTAGGGGAGATTGGGGGAGAGGAAAAGAACATGAAATATGTAACTATGGGAAAATATTTAAAATAAAAATAAAAAACAGACAAATTAACCTTCTATGATCCAAGTAATTTCACTCACACAAGTAAAATAACCAAAAGGTCCTTGATTACTTTGTGCTTAACCTTCAACAAATCTTTTATTCTTGCTCAGACTTAGTTTCCACAATTGTAAAATGAAGGAGTTGGACTCAGTGTTCCATAAGGTGATTTCCAGCTCTTCAATTTTATGAAAAATGAGATTAATGTCTTTGCACAGTAAAAAATTAAGTAGTTTAAGTTTTGTGATTTTATTAAATGTTCATTTTTTAAAATGTAAATTAAAAGAAAATATAGCTAAGACTTATGTTAGAAGCATACTCCTCTTAACAAAGGAAAATCTCCTAATTCATCTGATTGGGGATAAGGTCATGTTCCAGAAACCACTTCATTTTCCTTTGCTTACTCTAGACCCATGGTGGCAAACTCATGGAATGAGTGCCAGAGATAGCATGAAGACCCCTCTTTGTGAGAAGACATGTCATAACCTGACAGAGTTTCTTGCTAGAAACCCAGAGGTATTTGGAGGGCTGGACTGCTCCCTTCCCCCTCTCCACCATGCCTGAGGACATAATCACTTTACCTGCCTCTCTGCCCAGCTGCCCAATGGGAGTGTTTCTTCCCTTCCCTGTCAAGGGTAAGGGGATCCTACAGGACTCTTGCTATCTAGGGTTGGGCACAGCACTGGATCACTAAAAAGGTTTGTCATCACTGCTCTAGATCTTCTGAAAACAGATTTTTTTCTTAGGCAATTCCCCAAAGATATATAGACACTCATATCTGTATAAGAGCCTAAGTCAGTCTTCAAAGAGAATCAGGGAAAAACAAATAAACAACTTTGAATTTTTTTAAAAAAATATTTATTCTGCATTTACTTAATATATACTTTCTCTTTCCCCTCTTAAATTCTAAGGATTTGGGGAGGAGGGATATTTTCTTCATTGTGTTTGAATCCCTAGCCATTGGCCTAGTAGTATGCATTTAAATACCCATTTATTGAGATTTCAAGAGAAATTTCTTCATTTTGTTGATTCAGTGGTCAGTTTCTCAATTAATTCTTTATTACTGCACTATATCTCTTAATAGCATCTAACTAAACTCCTTTTATTGCTAAGCAGCATTCATGTTTGCCTAGTCCACTCCAGTGTACTTACCTCTCTCTCTCTCTCTCTCTCTCTCTCTCTCTCTCTCTCTCTCTCTCTCTCTCTTTCTTTCTTTCTTTCTTCCTTCCTTTCTTTCTTTCTTCATTTAAGAAAATATGTATACCATTTTAACCCAACAGGTTGTTAAAAAACAAACAAACAAACAACAAAAAACAACTCATTCTTTGCAGCAGTTGTTTTTTTCTTTTTGAAAGAACCTAAAAGGGAGTAAGAACAGAGCAGCCCCTTCTTTGTTCTCTTTATAGTTTGTTGGGATGAGGAGTTGCAAAGTGGTTGCTAAGTTACTAGCACAGTATGACCACTTTCCAGTCTTCATATGAAGACATAGTTAATTGCTGGATCTTTTCTTAGAGTTTTCAATTTCAATGACCTTATTGGTGTTACAGAGAATGAAAGAATTTCCAGTCAATATATATCAGGTCTGAGGCAGCAAGTGGTAATAGAGTTGTAAGACTTAGATCTGCAATCTCTTTTTGTTAAATTCAAGGATAGGCTGCATTACTAAAGGCAACTTCTGCTGCCAGTTGATTTTTTTCCAAAATTTCATTTCATTTATTTTTACCAAAAAATATTACTTCAATTTCTCCTTGAGCATGACTTTTTCTGATACTTTGACACTTGAAGAAATTTTATTTTAGAGGGTTTTTCTTTCCTTAAAATTCTTGCTTTGGATATTCCCCCCAATTTAATTAAGTAGACATGTAAAATTAAATGTTAATTGTGTCTCAGATTTTAGGTTTTAGGATCATTTGGTGGACAGACTGATCCAAGGGGGGTAAAGAACATTAAGATCCTTCAGCTACTGGTGAAGATTCAGTTTGCAATTTGCAAAGACTTAAAGAAATCTGGTAATATTTTTGCTCTTCAGGATGAAAGGCACTAATGGGGAAATAAATATTTTCTTTACTGTTTTAAACATGTTGTTTTACATTGATGTATTTTACTACTTTTAGTTTTCTTACTAAAGTTTAATATTAGTGAAAGTTTGGAATATGTCTTTTTCCTCTTGGTATCTTCATTAGTACGCAGTGCAGAGTTTTATAGCTTGATAAATATTTGTAAAAGAATGAATGCAATTGTAAATAATAGTTGACCATATGAACTTATTATTGATGTGTATAATGAAAATCAAGGTTGCAGTTCAGGGAAGCAATCTTTTTGAAAATGTGACTTCTAATTCACTTCTCTAAGTTCTAGTATCCTTGCCTCCTCAGCATTCACAGCTTTTGAATACCTAGAAAGTAAAGTTTTGACACCATAGTCTCTGCCACTGTCAAATGCCTCAATGTCAGAAATACATAGGGTTTTATTATTGGATATGACATTAAAAAAGATATATCATCCTTTGCTTTTCCACTATATTTCAAGAAGTATGGCATCTTTGGATTCAGCCTGCAGCTGAAACCTTTTATATGCATTTGTTTTCTCTATTTGAATATTGACTCCCTGAGAGTAGGAAATGTCTTAATTTCTATTTCTGTCTTGGAGACTGAGAACAGCCCTTGGCAAATAGGAAGTGCTTAATAAATGCTTTTTCTTTGATTCATTTATTCAGATTAAAATGAAATATGTGTCAATGCTACTTCTTTTTTCTAATAAGATGAATATTTTAACATAACTATTAAAGACTAAATGAAATAGCTAAAAAGACACGTTTTATGATCATTAAAAGCAGTTATAATTAAAAATAAACTACCATGAGGGTAACTATAATAATCATAAAAATTGCTCAGTAAAATATATTATTTTTAAAGAAAGAGATGATAGTATTTTTGTTTTTGTGTCTCTTGGAACTAACACATGATAGTAATATTTTTTTAGAACTGAATTGAAATAACATTATGGAATGTAGACCTATAAGATTTAGCAAACACCCCCTTCTCTTCTCTGACACTTTTAACACCCTCGTCCTGGTCTTCATCACCTCAAGACTTGAATGATTATCTCAGGTTCATCATCAGCTGAGTTGCCAAAGTGATCTTCCTAAAGCACAGATTTGAACTGTCACATTCCAACTCAATAAATGTCAATGGTTCTCTATTACCTCCAGCCATTTTCACTTGCTTTTCCCCACACTTTGAATGGTTCTTTCTCATCCCCAACTCAAGAATTCTTGGTTTTCCTTCTGTCCTATCTTTTACAAGAAGCCTTTTAAGATTCCTCTTACTATTGGTTTCTTCCTTCTCTTAATCATCTCTCAATTATCTTAGATCAGTTTTCTTTGGATGTAGTTATTTGCATGTATTCTCTCCTATTAGACTGAGAGATTGAGATTAAGAACTTTCCTTTCCCTTTCTTTATATCCCCACACTTAGTGCAGGGTCTCTTATAAAGCAGGTGCTTAAGTGACTCACTATAAAATAACTGTGAGGTAGCTATTGTCAAATAGCTATTCACAATGTTGCCAAGAAACTATTGTATTGGATTTCAGCAACTTTCAGACATTTAAAAGGTGTTTTAAAATATTTAAAACTCTTTTATACTCACTATTTTTTCTATGTATTACTACAAAACTGAGAGAGATGTACTTTGTGCACTAGTATTTACATTATAAGAATGCGGTTCAGTCTTTAGAACATAACTGTATATCAAATAAATATTGGAGTCAAGTTTTGAACCTATACCTTTCCTGACTCCATGTCTACTATGCTTTCATCAAAGTGGGGTCACAAAGGGTTAGACATGACTGAAAAGCTACTGGTAATAACAGGTTGGCATGTTAGATAGAAAACTGGGCCTGGATTCAGCAAGACCTGTATTGTAATCTAGCCTCAGATACTTATTCCTGTGTGACCCTGAGCAAGTCACTTAACCATGTTTGCCTCATTTTCTTTATTTGCAAAATGAGCTGGAGATGGAAATGACAAATCACTCCATATCTTTGCCAAGAAATAAAGAAGTCATAGAGAGTTGGCTAGGATTGAAATGAGTGAACAACAACAACAAATATATATATTTATATACACATATACACACATACATAATAAATAAATACATGTACAGACATGTTTGGCTAAAAGCTAGCTTTTTCTCAACAAAGAAATCTTTTAACTCGAACTTCTGAGGCATCTATAATAAAATGACAATTGATGTTGACCCAGTGCAACAATGGTAACAATGGCCCTTAGGCACTTCAGGATCCTTATATGCCCTCTCAATCTTTAAAGAGTGATCCACTTCAACTTTGTGCTTTAACTACTACAAAATCATATCTGTTTCCTCCTTTCTAATTAGAATATTATTCTCCTTATTATAGAACACAGAGATTAAATAGAAACTGAAGATTTCTGCTTTTCCTAAGTCATCTATTTCAATCGCAGTAGCTAACTTTCTCAAACAGTGGTTATTCTGATCTTGACCTTTTTCTTCATCCAAACATATATTAAAAAATTTTCCTCTTTTTGCATGTACTTTAAAAATGTTAAGCTTGACAGACATCTTTCAATTTTTGCTCACCAGGATCATTGTAGGATGATATAATTATACATACAGAAAAAAGGGGGACTTTAGACATCATTTATTAAAATTGCCTTATTTTATCGATAAGGAAATTAAAATCATTTTTTGAACATAGAAAAGTTTCACATTCCACTTGAACTCTTCTTTTTCAATCTATGGACTCTTGGGTCATACTTAATTTTTTCCTCTGAAATGATCTAAATTATTATTAGTGTCTCAGACACACAGGTGGTTATTTTTCAGTGTTTCTATCCTTTACACTGAAAAAAATCCTGAAAATATGAACACATTCTTCTAGGGTTACATTCAATTTCATTCTACTAAACAGTCCTTCCTAATTGATCAGAATCAATTTCCGTATTGGAATTCCCCTTTCATTCTTCTTTTCAGAAGTAAATTTCACCAGTACATATTTAACATTTAATAAATATTTGTTGATTTGATTTGATTTAATTTGACAGCAAGAGAATCCATTAGCTCACTGGATATTCTGATTATTTTACTAGAATGAAACTGACATCAAGGTAGTTGAATTTCTACATTATTAGAAGATCTTGTTCTTATAAGTTAAGAAAACATGATCAGTATCTTCTTTCTAGCCAGGTGGCTTTCAGAATCCTCACATAGTAATTCAAGTTCAACAGTTATTAAATGCTTCCTGTGGTAGATGGTGCTATAATAGCTATTATGCAAAGAAAAGGGGAAATGTCTTTATTTCTGAGTAGCTTATATTCTGTTCAAGGTGTTAAGATTAAAAATGATAAAGACTGATATAATAAGAGAAATTAGTAGTTTAATTAAAGCCATGTCCATATTGGTAATATATATATATATATATATGACTGCACTTATCTTTTAATTTTACTGCCAGAGCCCATCCTGTCCCTCTGGTATGCCAGTCAGCCACTCTGCAAAACCCAGAAAGAGGCTTTCTCTAGGCCCTCCTCTGAGTTTAAATTGCCCCATATGTGGGGACGCTAGACGTCCCCACGCCTTAAACTGGAAAGCAGAAACCCATAGGGATCACGGGAAATGTAGTCTCAAAGTCCCCACGTGTCCAGAGGGAGTCTGCTAGACACTTCCAAATAGCACTTCCCTGAATTCAAAACAAACAAGGGGAATATGATGTGTTTTTTGTTATTCAGTCATTTAGTCCTGTCCAATTCTACATGACCACACCAACTTTTGTCTATAGGGTTTTCTTGGCAAAGATACTGAAGTTTTTTGCCATTTTCTTCTCCCAGTGAGTTCCCATTTCACAGAAGAGGATCTCAGGCAAATAAGGGTTAAGTGATGTGGCCAAGATCCTAAAGCTACTGTCTGAGACCAGTTTTAAGCTCAAATCTTCTTAACTCTAGGCAACTCAACAACTTTTTTGCCCCTCCCCAACTTCTGACATATATACAGAGATAAGTACAAGGAGATTCAAAAGGGGGAAAAAAACAATATTTAACCAGGATGTCACTTCTGTTTCTTTTGCATTTAAATCTTAATCAAGAACTTTTTCTATATCATTGTTCTTTCCTTAGGTTCATAAATGTACATAGTAGTTGTAGCTTTTTTGTTAGCATTTTAATAATCATGTCCTTTCTTATAATTCCATTTCTTTTGGATTTCATTTTATTCTTGGTTTCAATCAATCCTATCAAAAACCTAGTTTATGATTTCAAATTATACTTCCAAATTTTCTTTGTTAGCTACCCATTCACTTTGCTTTTGTGCCCATCTTAAGAGTGTTATTAAACTTATCTTTTTATTTAGAATATTTTCCATGTTTATTTGATTCATGATTTTTCCCACCCCTTTTCCCTCCTCTCTCCTGGAGCTGACTAGCAATTTTACTGGATTATACGTGTATCCTTGTTCAAAACCTATTTCCATTTTACTCACATTTGCAGAAGAGTGATTCTTTAATATCAAAACCCGAATGACATCCCCATCACACTACATGGTTGAACACATGCTTTATTTCTGCATTTCTGTTTCCACAGTTTTTTTTCTCGGGATGTGGACAACGTTCTTTCTCATAAGTTCCTCTGGCTTGTCCTGGATTGTTGCATTGCTGCTAGTAGAAAAATCTATTACATTCAATTGTGCCATAATTCATCAGTCTCTCTGTACAATGTTCTCCCAGTTCTGGTACTTGCTCTCTGCATCAATTCCTAAAGGTCTTTCCAGTTCACATGGAATTCCTCCAGTTCATTATTCCTTTCAGCACAATAGCATTCCATCACCATCATATACCACAATTTGTTCAGTCATTTGTCAATTGATAGACACTCCTTCATTTTTGTAAGGATTAGATTTTAATGGTTTGTCTAAAATATATGAAGATTATAAATAATAGTGGTGGTTGCTTATTCAAAGTATTATTGCTCAAAGTCAAAAACACTTTAATTGCTTTTATTTACAAAGGACGTGGAAAGAGTGAAAACAGAGAAATACAAAAGATTAGAGAAGACAATGGTCTCTCTAATTAAATATTGCTCTTGTGCTCTACTCAGCCAGGACTTGTTGACCTTCAAGAGGAATTAAATTCTCTCCAGAAGACAGGAAGGGAAAGCCAGCTATCCATTCTACCAAGTTCCTTTCTTGAGTCATGTCAAAGCTGAAGATGATTCTCGAGGTTGACTTTCTTCCTTGAGCCAACCTTCTTCTTGAAGGCAACTTCCCTCCTGAAGTCTAACTCTTTCTTGGAGACGAATTCCTACTCTAGTCCCAGAAATTCAGGGCTTTTATAGTGGGTTCTTGTCTCTTCCCCTTTTCACAGGGATCAAGCACAGCTTCCAAATTGTCTAGCACTGCCCAGGGGTCAATGTTTGCAGGAACCAGTTCTCACCTTCTGGAGGGGTGAATACTTATCAAAAGGGGTTCTCATATTCCTGGCTGGTTGAGTTTCTGAGGGTGTGAATTCTCTGTATTTGTCTTGGTAGATAGATTCCTAAATATTTTATATCATAGGATTTCTCTTTCTAACTTCTACTGTTGAATGTTGTTGGAAATATTCAGAAATGCTGATGATTTAAGTAGGTTTATCTTGTACCTTGCAACTTTGCTAATGTTGTTAATTATTCCCACTAGCATTTATTAATCTTATCTTTACCTTTTTTTCTTCCTTTGAGTTCATTGAGTAGATCTCCCAAAGCCTGTTTTTAAAAAGACTAGATACTCTGTCAAACTGTTGCTACAGAAGAGGAGGAGTGAATACACAAGTGAGCAAATCCTGGGAGAATGGAGTTCCTGCTCCAGGACAGAGCACTAAGAAATGCTTACTTACTGTCTAGAAACCACCAGGGATAAAATAGTCAAAAAAGGGATAATGTTGCTGGGGATGCTGCAATATAGAAATTAAAAGATACCAATAAGTCAAAGATCACTAGAGAGCTCAGGAAATAATAGCAACATCAAACTGGACCTTGAGACATTATCTTCTCCAACATATAGGGAGAAGAACCTGCTGTTTGAATAAAATTGACAATTAAGAATTAGGCTGCTAAATTTTAAAAATAAGAAAATGGGTAAGAGGAGAAGAAGAAGAAGAAGAAGAAGAAGAAGAAGAAGAAGAAGAAGAAGAAGAAGAAGAAGAAGAAGAAGAAGAAGAAGAAGAAGAAGAAGAA
>NC_058130.1:609759910-609766151 GCF_016433145.1 Gracilinanus agilis | reverse complement strand
AACAACAACAACAACAAAAACAACAACAACAACAACAACAAAAACCAAAACAACAAAACAACAAAACAACAAAAACACGAACAAGAACAAGAAAAGAACAAGAAAAAGAACAAGAAAAAGGAAAAGAACAAGAAGAACAAGTAGAAGAAGGAAGAAGAGGAAGGAAAAACAAGAAGAACAAGAAGAAGAAGACAACTTTGGAAATAAAGAAAATCAGAGTTCAAATTCAGAAGATAGTGAAATCAAAGCATCCATTTCTAAAAGTTTAAAGTAAAATTGAAATTAAAGACAAGATACTAAAGAGTTTTTGGAAGAGCTTCAAAAGATTTTAAAAAACAAATGAAAGAGGTTGAAGAAGAATTAGGAAAATATTTTTTAAAAACTATGCATGAAAATATAGAAAATTATGAAAGAAATATCTACCAGTTGGAAAAATAAATCCAAAAAACTCACCAAATAAAATAATACTTAAACATTAGAATTTTGGCAAGAGGAAGCTGAAAACTTCTCAAGAAAACAAAAACTAAGAAAACTAAATAAAAAATTAAAAAGAAATTTAAGAAGATAGGAAATGTCTTATTACTATAGTGACTGTCAAGGAAAACAGTATGAGTTCATATAAGAATTTTTAAACTACCTGAAAGTTAGAATAAAAATACTTAAAGACTACCCTTCAAGAACTTAGTATATGAAACTGCAATGAAGTTTTGAAAATAGAAATTCAAGTTGAACTTGAAAGAATACCTTGATCATCTAAGTAAGAGATCCCAACAGGAAAATCATAGGTAAGTTTTTGTATTTCCCAGGTTAAACAGAAAATACTGACAGTAACTAAAAAGAAACAGTTTCTATACTGTGCAAATGCAATAAGGGTAACACAAGATTTGGCAGCTTCTACTTTAAAACAACAAAGGGTATGGGATACAACATTTCAAATACCAGAAGAGCTGAGTCTACAGCCAGAAATAACATAACCAGCAAATGTGAGTATCATCACAAAAGAAAAGAAATTGTTATTTAATGAAATAAAAGACTTTCAAATAGTCTTGAAGAAAAGACCAGAACTGAATGAAAAACTTGATGTACAATAATGAGAATAAGTATAAGAAGATAACATAAAAGACCAATTATAAACACTTTAATAAGGTCAAAATATTTACTTTTCATATATGGGAAAGTGGTATATTTAAACCTTAAGAATTATTTCATTAATTGTGTGGTATGAAAGAGCATTTGTTGATAGAAGCTTCAAAGCCAAATTTAATAGAATAATATATATTGAGATATGTATATAGATAAATAGAACAGTATATATCAAATATAATAGAATAAGTTAAAAAATAAAATTGGATGAGAAAGGATAAAGTGAAATAATCGTCTCATATAAAAGAGGCATGAATGAAAGAAATATTACAATGTTGAGAAGTGGATGGGATACTAGGACCTTATTCTCATCAGAAGTGAGTAAAAGATGGAGTAATATATACCTTTAGAAAGATAATTTTTTTCTTAATTTTTAAGGGGATAATAGGATCAATAATAAAGATAAAATGGAAATATTAGAAGGACATATAGATCAAGAAAAAAGCAGGCAAGAGAATAATACAAGGAAAGAAATTATAGAGGTCTTTTATATTTACAAATGAGGGGATAAAAGAGGAATAAGGGAGGGGCCACTAAGAGGATAAATAGTTTAACAATTAGGAGATTAAGGAGAGGAGAAGAGGGAGAGGAATTTACATGGGAGGAGGAGGAAAATAAAAGTTGAACTGAAGAAAGGGTAGGGTTTGGAAAGGTAGTAGTTAGAGGAAAATTAGATTACTCAGGAGGAATAAGATAAAAAGAGACAAAGAAAAAGTAAATAATATAGAATGGAAGGAAATACACGACTAATAATTTTAAGTTAGAATATGAATGAGACAATTTCACCTATAAATTAGAAACATAGAATAGATGGGTAAAAAAGAAAAATCCAACATGTTATTTAAAACAGATGGATGTAGGAGAATATATTATGCCTCAGCTGACAAAAAAAAAAAGTAGGTGTAACAATAATTTCATCTCAGATAAGCTTAAAGCTGAAATAGATCTAATTAAAAGAGATAAACAGGAGGATTACATTATATTAAAAAATATAGTAGATAATGAAGCATTATCAATACTAAACCTATAGCAGCCAAGTTTTAAAAGTGAAAATTAAAGGTGCTACAGGTGGTGACAACAAACTATTATTAGAGATTTAAACATTCCCTTCTCAGAACTGTATAAGTCTAACAAAAAAATAAATAAGAATGAAGTTCAGTAGTTGAATGAAATCTTAGATTAAGTAGATATGATAAATATCTAGAGAGAATTGTATGGCGATTTAAAGGAATATACCTTTATCACAGCAGCACAAGGTACTTTTTTTTAAAGTTTTATTTGGAATATTTTTCCATGGTTACATTATTGATGACCCCTCCCCACCCACTTTCTCCAACCCCCTCCCAAAACTAACAAACAGTTCCATTGGGTTATACATGTACCATTTTTCAAAACCTATTTCCATGTTATTCATATTTGCGGTAGAGTGATTCTTTAACATCAAAACCCAAATCACATCCCCATCTCACTATATGGTCAATCATATGTTTTTCCAATGCATTTCTGGTTTGACAGTTCTTTCTCTGGATGTGGTTCTCTGGATGTGGACAGCATTCTTTCTCATAAGTTCCTCTGGATGTCCTGGGTCATTGCATTGCTACTGGTAAAAAATGCATTATATTTGATTGTACCATAATGTATCAGTCTCTATGTATAATGTTCTCTTGGTTCTTCTCCTTTCACTCTGCATCAATTCCTGGAGGGTGTTCCAGTTCACATAGAATGCCTTCATTTCTTTATTCCTTCCAGCACAATAATATTCTATCACCAACATATACCACAATTTATTCAGCCATTCCCCAATCAAATGACACCCCCTCCTTTTCCAATTTTTTGCCACCACAAAGAGAGTGGCTATGAATATTTTAACACATGATATTTTTACAAAAATTGATCATATATTAAGACTCAAAAATGTAATTAAATGAAGAAAAAGAGAAATATTAAATGTGTATTTTTGAAATAATAATGCAATACATTTACAATTATTAAGGAATCATGGAATCACAGCACAAAAATTAGAGATCAAATGACTTAATCTTTTTTTAAAATCTTACTTTCCATTTAAGAATAAATATTCTGTATAGTTTCTATGGCATAAGAGCTGTAAGGGCTAGGCAATGGGGTTTAAGTAAATGAATCATATATATATATATATATACACATATATGGCAAAGTTATGTATATATTTTAGATATGAGACCTCTATTCAAGATAATATCTATATTTTTCCACAATGTAATGTTCTCCTAGTCTTAACTACTTTAATTTTTTTATACAAAACCTTTTCAACTTATATTCAAAATGTTTTATACCTCATACTGCTTTTTATTTCTTTTTCTTCATAAATTCTTATCATATCTATACATTTAATAGGTAATATGTTTCTTGTTCTAATTTGCTTATGATATCTCCCTTTATGCCTAGATCATATATCAATTTTAATCTCATCTTTTTAAATAGTATATGATATTGGTACATATCTAGTTCCTGCCAGAATGCTTTTAGTTTTTTCCAATAATTTTTACCAAATAATGAATTCTTATTTCCCAAACTTAGATCTTTATTTTATCAAACATAAGATTACTATAATCTTTCTAAACTGTTGGTTATATGTCAGTTCCATTCCATTGATCTCATTTTTCTTTTCTTAACTAGTACTGGATAGTTTTGATAAACACTGCTCTATAACATAGTTTGAAATCTGGTACTAATAGAAAACCTTTTATATTTCTCTATTAATTCATTTTATATACTTGACATTTTTTCCAAATGAATTGTATTATGTTTTCTAGTTAATTAAAATATTTTTTGTAATTTAATTGGGATAGCATTTAATAATTAGATTAGTTAAGGAATAATTGTCATTTAAATTTTATTGGCTCTGTCCACTTAGGAAAATTCATATTTTTCCTGTTATTTAATTCTGACTTTATTTTGTACAAAAATGTTGTGTTATTATGTCATATAGTTTCTGATTTTGTTTTGGCAGTTACATCCCTAAGTATTTTATTCTATCTATGGTTATTTTAACTATGTTAGCCTTTACTTTCTCTTTTTGTAGGAAATTGTTGATGATGTACTGAAATGCTAATGATTTATATGGGTTTGTTTTATATCCTGCTACTTTGCTAAAATTATTGAAAATTTCAAATAATTTTATTTGAATTTCGAGGAGTTTAGATATAGATATAGATATAGATATAGATATAGATATAGATATAGATATAGATATTCATATCATGTTAAAGAAAGAGATAATTTTGTTGCTTCTTTGTCCATCCTGGTACCTATAATTTATTTTTCTTCTATTGCTATTGCTAGATTTTCTGCTACAATATTAAATGACATTGCTAATAATGAGTATCCTTGTTTCACTGCTGATTTATAGAGAAGGCATCTAACTTAATCCCATTAAAAATAATGTTTGATAATTGTTTTTAAGTATATATGTCTCAATATTTTAAGGAAAAATGAAATTTTATGGCAATTTCATTAAACAATATAGATGCAAAAACCCCAAATAAAATAATAGCAAGGAGTTTAAAATATATCAAAAAACATGTACTTTATGATCAAACAGGAATTTTTCAAGGTATATAGGATGGTTTAATATGCGGAAAAATTTTAACCTTTTCTTTTGTTAAGTATCAGCACAATATTTGTATCATAACAGGAGTCTCCTTGATCAATTTTCCTAAATAATTTATTTATTATGGGGATTAGACAATCGTTAAATGTTTGACAGAATTCACTTTTAAATGAATCTAGTCCTGATGCTTTTTTTCTTCCTTCATGGCCTATTCAATTTATTTTTATTGCATAGGTTTTATTTAGATATTCTTTTTTTTCCTTTGTTAGTCTGAGGAATTATCTTTTTTAAAATATTCAATAATTTTACTTTAATTTTTAATTTTATTGGCACATAATTGAGCAAAATAACTACTAATTGTTTTGATTTCATCTTCATTAGTGGTAAATTCACCCTTTTAAATTTACATGCTATTTATTTGATATTTTTCTTTTTAAAAATTATATTAACTAATAGTTTATCTATTTTCATGTAATCAATTCTTATCCTAATTTATTAATTTAATGCTATTCTTATATTCAATTCTGTTAATTTTGATTCTAATTTTTAAAATTTCTAATTTATTATTTAATTGAAGAGTTCTAACAATTTTTTTAAATTTTAGTTTTTTAAATTATATTCCTACTCATTGATTTCTTTATTTTATTGATAGGAGTGTTTAGAGATATAAATTTTACTCAAATTGCTGTTTTTTCTGTATTTTTTCTCATTATTATAATTTTACTTAATAAAATTATTTTATTTTATATGACTTGCTTCTTAACCTACCCATTCTTTAATGTTTACTTATTTTATTGCAAATTAATTTTATTCTTTGTTTCCAAGGTATATTATTAAATATAATTTACTGCATTTTGATATAAAAACTAATATTTCATATTTCTACTTCTGCATTAACTATAAAATTTTTGTGTCCAAACATATACTGATTTTTTTTTTGTAAAGGAACAATGTACTACTAAATTTTATTCAATTTTTTCATTAGTTTTATCCAGTTATGACAAGGGGAGGTTAAAACCTCCTACTCTTATAATTTTGTTACCTATTTCTATCTGTAACTTTTTAAACTATTTTTTAAACAAAATTTGGATGATATAACTTTTGGTAAAACATATTTTTAGTATTGATAATGCTTAATTATGTATTATATCTTTCAATATTATATAGTTTCTCTGTTTTTCTTCTTAATAATTTCAGTTAGCTGAAGCATATTATATTTTACTCCATCTCTATTTTTATTCTATGTGTGTCTTTCATTTTGTTTCGTGTAAGCAACATATTCTTGGGCTTGGGGTTTTGATTCATTCTGCTGTTTACATTTTATGGGTGAATTCATCTCATTTAAATTCACAGTTACAATTATTACTGATGTATTTACCTCCAATCTATTTTTCCTCACTGTTTTCTCTTTTTGACTCTATTTTTATTTTATTCATCCTTAGAAATCTAATTTTCCATACTACCTCCATGATTATTACTTCTTCTTCAGTCCCTCACCTTTTTTCC
>NC_058130.1:609715743-609747938 GCF_016433145.1 Gracilinanus agilis | reverse complement strand
GCGCGCGCGCGTGTGTGTGTGTATGTGTGTGTGCGTGTGTGTGTGTGTGTGTGAGAGAGAGAGAGAGAGAGAGAGAGAGAGAGAGATCATCTTGTTTTTCATTTCTTATGACACAGTTGTAAACTATTACAATTATATGAGACAACTTGTTTAGCCATTTCCCAATTAATGGACATGCCTTCAGTTTTCAGTTCTTTGCTACCACAAAAAGAACTGCTATAGGTATTTTCCATTTTCCCTCACCTTAGGAAATAAACCAAATAGTTTTATTACTAGGTCAAAAAGCATACACAATTTTGTAATTCTTTGAGGATAATTCCAGATTGTTCTCCAAAATCTCTCTGGAATTAGTTCTCATTTCCACCAATGATGTATTAATGTCCCTATTTTTCCACATTCACCTCCAAAATTCATCATTTCGCCCTTTTTTCATTTTAAGCAATCCTATAGGTGTGAGATATCTCAGAATTGTTTTGATTTTCATTTTTCCAATCAATAATGATGTAGAGCACTTTCATATAGTTACATATGGCTTTGATTTCTTCATCCCAAAACTGTCTGTTCATACCTTTTGACTATTTATCACTTGATAAATGGCTCATATTTTTATATATTTGACAAAGTTCTCTTCTTTGAGACTTTGCATTTATTTTCTCAGTGTTATTTTCCCATTTCAGATACTGTATTTCCCCTTTTAGGAAACTGTTTTCTTCAGTCAGTTTTTTTTTTAAATTTTCAATCATATTCTAATTTTTCTTTAAAGTCTCAAATTTGTTTTTTGATCCTTTCTTTAAAACTTTTCCAAGAATTCATTTTGGGTTTGACATTTTTTCACATTTACCTTTGAGGCTTTACTTGTTTTCATTTTTGTATTTCTGTCCTGAGCTTGCATTTTGGTGTTCTCTGTTGCTTAGATATTTTTCCAGTGTTGGGTTTCTTCTCTGTATTTTCCTCTTTGGGGTGTTATTTTTCCCTTCATTTTATCTATATGATGAAGCTTAGCTCCATTCCTTGAATGGAGGGAGTACTGTCTTTGCCTGAAATGGGTTCAGATCCCTTGTTCCCAGATTGAGCCCTCAGCAGAGGGAGTCTGGTTGACCAGCTGTTGGAAGTTTTGTAACTAATCAGTTGAGATGCCATTCATGCTGGATCAAGTTGGGTTCTGCCCAATCTCACCAATGCGGGACCTTGTTGGACTGAGTTCCTCCCACTGCTGCCACTTCAGGGTTACACTTGGCTTTTCTTTACTGCTGCACTATATAGAGCTACTTTCATCCCACTGCTACTTGTTCTGTTTTGCTTTGGTTTATACTCTTTTCCTGCTGATGGTAGACTGAGTTGTCTATGCCTTTACACCTGCCACTTGCTCTGCATTGTATTTGAATTCTGCTGATGTTTGTTCAACACTCTTTCCTCCTACACCAGAAAGATGAGTCCTCTGCTCTCTCCACTTTGTTCTGAGCAAGAATACTACTTCACCCTACTTTTGCTGGTTCTGCCACTCCAGGATTCATTTTGAAGCATTTTCATTCTTCTGTGGTCATTTGGAGGATGGTTGGTTGATTCCTTGTGTTTTTTTTACTCCACCATTGTGGCAACTGGCATTCTCTATCACAAATACAGAGCAGGAACCCCTTGATCTAGATACATAGGTCCAAGGAGTCCTCTTCACTGGATTGTGGGAGCTAATATTCTGTTGATATAATGGATTCAGATTGCTCTAATTTAAAATAAAAATTTTTGTTGAATTTCTAATGTTCATAAATAATATCATCCTTGGGTAATGTAGGTGGGGCTGGATTAGGCAAATCAATTAATTAGAAAGAACATATTAGGTATATTCATTGTGCCCAAAATTGTGCTAAGCTGGAAATACAAAGAAATGAAATAGTCTCTGATCTCAAGGAGCTAGAGCTAAGTGACTAGAGTATGAGATTTAATTTAAGGAATAAAAGCATGGGTTAACAGGTTTTACCCAGTTGGTGAAGGAACAGAAGCTATGCGGCTTTATTCTAATCATGTATCTTTCCTTCTTGACAGGGACAATATTTATCCTTTCCTAAAATTGCTTTAGTGTTTGTTTTTTCTTTCTTTTTTTCTGACGTATTTCTTTCCTGAAGTCTTCTTCTGCAGAAGACTGTAGTAGTAGGACAGGGTAGATAGACTACATTTCTCTGTATAGATAGAAATGGTAGATACAGCTGAGAAATGCCAGAAATTTTCTTTCATTTTTCTCTTCCCTTTCCTTCCTTCTCCTCTTGTTCTTCTTCCTTTCCCATTTTCTTTGTCTTTTTCTCATCCTCTTATTTATTGTCTCCTAAAAGCTGGAATGTTCTTTATTTTTGTATTTGGGCAAACTAACTTGGCTTATGAGAGGTAATACATAATCTATTATAAGTTCTTTTAAAGGAACAATTGCATGTTTCATATTTTCAGAATTATTTTTAGTTATTTTACTCTCATGATATGAGTTATTTGATAGGCATGTCCACATAGTTTTTAAATTAGTAACTTCTGCTTTTGGAAATATTGTATCTTCTATTGTACTAGTAGCTTTGTAAAGTTGGTATAGTACTTTACTATCAAAGACTTATTTAATTCTTTACTGTGAGATTTGTGTGAAAGGATAAAGTGATGATCTTTGTAAGTTCACATGCTCTGTAGTTCAACTTTTACTTTATTTTTATTAGTTATTGAGCTGATATTTCCCTATAGATTATAGTCTAAAATTTCCTATTAATATTTTCCTTTCTGCAGACTTTTTGTGGGGAGGGGATTGAATGAAGTGGGGTTAAGTTTTGCAGGTTTGGTAAGAAAAAAAATACCTGAAGATACCCTACATTTTGCACTTCAATAGAATTGGGAATACAGAAGGCTCAGGAAGAACTGATGAGAACTGGTAATCTCCTTTCTTTTAGCAGGCTAATATACGTTCTCTGCCTATTCAAACCCATATTGATCTCTCTTTTATGTTGTCTTAGTGTGCATTTTCCTTCCTAGTTATATTCAAAACTCCTTCAAGTATGGAATCATGCCATAAATTTTACTAATGTGTATAGTGTCCAGAATAGTACTAAGGACTGTACATAGTATCTGTTGAATGATTTAGTTTATTGAAGACATGAATATTGCATATAAGTGACTGTAAGACAATAATGTTAGATTCTATTATTGTTATTGTTTTGATTTGATTAATTTGAAAAATTAGAATATTCTAAGCTTTATGAAGTTTTTAGAAATTAGAAAGCTAATCTTTCTAATAGCTCTCAGTAAAGGGTATTGAGAAAGGGGGAAACTCATTATGCATTATGGATAATTTGAGGAATAAGCTTTCAATGGGCCAAAGTCTTCTAACTCATCATGCAATCTATTGCATGCCAAAGTGACTCTAAGGAAGATGATACTTAGAGGAAAGTTACAAATGAAATGGGCAATGAGGTGGAAGGAGTTGCAGCTGTTTCTTTTTGTTCATTTATTCATTCATTCATTGGATTCTCTGTAAATATTGGTATGGCTTGCAAAGTGATGAACAACATTTCTGCAGATTAAAATGACTGCTCACAAGTTGGCAAAGAAGTCAGGGTCTGAATGTCAAGCACAACAGACAATGTTATCATACACAGCTACATGTTTCTTTTTTTGTTTGTTTCCCCCTCCCATTGTTTTTCCTACTTCTCTTGCCCCAAAAGGTTGGAATTTTTTTTCTTTTTTAACAAATCCAACACTTTTTCTGCCTTTGTATCCTGGCCCCAGTAGGTGTTCTCAGCTTCTCTCATAATCATTTTCCTGCAGCCTTAATTTTGCTACATGAATTGGAGCTTGTTTACATTTTTATTTTTTCAGGTTTATTTTTTTGCATTAAAGTTCCAAATTGACAGATGTCTTTTTGTAGAATGGAAATGACATATCAGAGTTTTACTGCTGTCTTCTTTGTATTTGCATATTTAATTACTTGCATCACATTTTATTAGTATATTACCTGATGAAGAATTCTGACTAATTAATTTCACCTGGAATTGTATGCGGGTGTATGAAAAATTACACTTGGCCATTTGTGGGGACCAGCTGCGTATTAGAAATATCTGATCCCCATCTGCAAGATTAAAAAGAGTGAGAGTAAACAGCTGATTGTAAAATCCAGTCCCTTTTCCTTGAGCCCTGAAGGTATTATTATTGGCAGATATCCTTTATTACTCACCCTATATACCAAACATTAACTCAGAAGTTTGCTCTAACTGAGCATCATTCAGTCAGATGATTTTGCCTTCAATCATTTTGGTTTTAATTTGTTGTAAAGCTAATGTGGTTGAGCTCCACTCATATGCATGCACTCATTGCCTCTGATTCCAGCTTGACTCACAAACAGCCAACTTCATTTGGACTGGAAATTGTTTTTGCCTAGTTGACAACAGAAACAAACAAGCAAATAGAATTCTATGTTAACAGAGACACAGAATTAAAAGCTAATCTACAGAATCAAACGTCGTATCTCAGCAATGCAACTGAGCCCTCAGCCTACAAATGCAGCTTTTGCCCTTGCTCTTGCTTCCCTCCTTCTCACTAGCTTGGTCCTTCTCTTGATATGTTTCTGTTTGGATTCTTTGTCTGAACTGACAACAGATGGTGTTTTAATAAAGTCCAGTAGGAATATTACTGTGAGTAAACAATCCAGTGCATGCCAATTCCATAATTGCTGGGTACTGATATAGCCTCTTACCTGCTGCATCCAAATTGGGAGGAAACCAACTGTGCTCACACCTACTGGCAGCAGCCAAACCCGCAGCTGTGGTGCTCTTCAGCATCAAGCCTCACCATGGAAGGTAAATTGCAGCTCCAGTCATGTTACTTGGCACTGAGGCCTGAGAACAGCTGCCATCTGGCTTGCCATCAAAGCATGGTCATTGAGTTGCTCAGAAATGAAATGGCTTCTCTTTCTTTTTCTCACCTCTCCCCTCCTTTCCCTTCCCCTCCCTCCCCTTTACTCCCCTCCCCTTCCCTTGCATTCCCTTCCCTTTCCTTTCCTCTCTTCCCTTCCCTCCCTCCTCATTTCCTTCCCTTCCCTTCCCTCCCCTTTCCTCCCTTCCCTTCCTTTCCTTTCCCTTCCTTTCCCTTCCCTTCCCTTCCCTTCCTTTCTCTTCCCTTTCCTTCCCTTCCCTTTCCTTCCCTTCCCTTCCTTTCCCTTCCCTCCTTCCAACAAATATCAATACAAAGTATACTAATTTTTTTCCAGGCACATGTTGCAACACATAACTTTGAATAATATCAGAATAGGATCATTATTATGGGGTAGATGTATAGATTTCAGGTCTATGAACTGGGATGGAAAAACATTTTTTCACTAACCTTTAATTGAAATTGAGCATTTCCTTCAATTATTAATAGAGAGAACAAATTAAAGTAATATTAAGTTACACCAATCTGCCAAAAGAGTCCAGGACAAAGCAAAAGAGGCTAGGATAAATACTAAATGGTCTATATGTGTAGTGAAATTTGTAAAACATCTACTTTTTCTGGGACCCAGTTTTTTCATCTCTAATATGTGAAGGTTGAATTTAGGCAATATCTGAGATTCCTTTGAGTTCTAGGCCCATGATATTAAGTTCTCTTTATATGGTAATAGAAAATCCAACATTCCCTGTCATTCCCATGAAATAAAACTTTCTCATTTGTTGCCATCATCAAGAATAGGATTAAGAAATATGACAATGAAATATTTTTATTCTGAATATATAGAGACATATTTTGGTATAGTTTAATTTTACTGAATGAAAAGGGCAAAGGAATGGTGATAGTAATCTAAATATATGCTACTTCTCACTCCCTGATGGTCTCTTCAAACTACCTTGTTTAATAGGAGACTATTTTAAAAAGTGGGTTTGGCAGTTTATAAAAAAGACAGAATATGTGCTTTACTCACTTTGTAAGAGATCCAGAAACCTATGTTGTTTAGTAATGGATTGCATTTTAAATAGCATCCAATTTCATTAAACAATTCAGTTTTCTATTCTGAATTCCAAGTATTTCATAGTCACTTGTGGCTTTATTGGTAACAAAACTAAATAGTGTGGTCAGTGGAGGAATGTATCAAACTAATTCACCTTCATAGCAATCATCTTGTTTTGTTGTTCATCTGCTCAAGTAGTTATATGTAGACATTTGCTGAACACCTAGTCAACTTCCTATGCCTTCAGGTTTCTTGCTTTTTTCTTTCCCAAGTCTAGAAGCAGACCAATCATTGTATAATAAAGGAGAAAGAAATGTTATTAAATCTCTCTGTCTCAATTTATTCTGTAAGTCAATAGGAGGAAAGGAGGGAAATTCAAATTTATTAAACACATTCTATGTATCAGATATTGTGTTTTATTTGGGCACTTTATAAATATTATCTTATTTTCTCCTCACCACATTCCTGAAAAGTGAGTGCTACTAGGCAGTTAATGTTGGGAATCTAGAAATTTGAGAAAGCATAGGATTGAATAAATAGATATGAAGTTCATCAGCATAGATATGCTAATCGAAACCATGGTCCCAGATGATTTCCAAGTGAAATATTTTAGAGTGAATAAAAGAGCACCCTAAGAGACACCTACTTTTACCAAGTATGACCTGGATGAAAAACCAGTAAAGGAGGTTAAGAAGGATATATCAATGCTGTGCTAAGTACTGGGCATATAAATGCAAGCAAAAATAAAGAAAATCCCTTCCCTCAAGGAGTTTATCTTGTAAAGGGGGAAGGCAACACACAAAAGAAGATGGAAAATTGGGGGGCGGAAGAGGAACAAGTACATGGTATTTGTTTTTCTTGTTCAGTCCTGTCCAACTCTTTGTGAACCCATTTGGGGTTTTCTTGTGAAATACACTGAGATGGATTGCCATTTCTTTCTCCAACTCACTTATATAGATGAGGAAACTGAGGCAAACAATGTCAGTGACTTTTCTAGGGTTATACTAGTAAGTGTCTGAGGACAGATTTGAACTCAGATTTTCTTGAGACCAGAGTCAGTGCTCTATCCACTTTACCACCTAGACTTAAACTTTCAGCATTTAAGTTTAAAATGTTTAAATGTGTTTAAATCTGAGAAATCAGAAGAACAATTGACTGGCCTTAACCCCTCCCAAAAAGGAGGCCCTTGGGAGGAACACGCCAATGAGAAGAAAGGTACTGGCATGGCAAAGGGATATTGCAGGTTGAGAAGGTTGGAAGAGTAGATGGGTGTTCCTGGTGATAAAACTCTAAGTGTTGAGATGAATTGGCAGCTGAGGCATGGTTTTGAAGTTCAGGATGAAGGTTGGCTAGGTTGGTATATTCCTGAAGGTGAAGAATAACACATGAAACAATGAAAGTGTATAAGGTTCAAGATTTACAACTCTTTAAAAAATATTGAAGGGGCGGCTAGGTGGCTCAGTGTATTAAGAGCCAGGCCCAGAGATAGGAGGTCCTAGGTTCAAATCTTGTCTTAGACACTTCCCAACTGTGTGACTCTGGGCAAGTCACTTAACCCATTGCCTAGTCCTTACCACTCTTCTGCCTTGGAACTAATACACATGACTGATTCCAAGAAGGTAAGGGTTTTTAATAATAATAATAATAATAATAATGATAATAATGAGATATATATATATATAGAAAGATGCTAGTAATTTGCATGTTGTCTCATCCCACTAGAAGATGAGTCTTTTTAAAGCAGAGAATCTGTTTTTGAATATCATTGTATTCTATTACTTTTTACAGTGACTGGTATATAGTAAGGTCTAGGTTAATTTTTGCTGTCTGCAATGGCAACTTGGTGATTTCATGTATATAGGCAATTCATGACACATTCATTCAGAGCACTTGGATTAAAATTTCATGTCTCCTACTTGAGTGATCTTAGACAAATCACTTAAACTCTCTAGATCTCAGTTTACTCACATGTAAAATGAAGGATTTAGACTAGATTATTCAAAATATTATTATCAGTTTTATTTTTTTCCTTTTTTGGAGCTACATTTAGAATGCAAGCCTTTTATTTCCAAATCAAGTTATTTTCCCACTAGACCTCATTGCTTTTAATAAGTGATATAGTGAATTATGCCATTCTAATATTCCCCAAAGATAGGAATTTATGCAGCATGAATCCATTGTGCTAGGAAATTTCCTGGAAAAGTATTCCCATTGATCCTTCTTTTTCAAGGCAAGGATCAATGGGAACACTCTTTCTCTTCTCCCCTGCATACAAAGGCCAATCTCAATATATGTATACAAATTAATCTCTTTTGAATTTTATCAATATGGAATCTCTTTACTCCAAACACTATACCACAATTCATTTGGGAAATTGTTATAGTTCCAAATAAAGAAATAAGTTAAACCTATTATTGTTCTGAACTAGTACTGATACTGTCAAACCATATGTATATTTTTCATAATGCTGAACAAGTAAGGGATTAAGGGACCTGAGTCCAGCTTGTTTCAAAACTCCAAACATGTAGAATTTGTATTGAGCCAGATTTACATTGAATGCTCTTGACGACCTGCTTTCAAACTTAATAGCTATAAAATCTTACCTAAGTGACCTTACTTCTCCTAGTCTTGTCATCTCCATTTATAAAGAGAGATCAAAATACTTGCACTCAGACTTCTGAGGTTTGTTTTGAGAAGATGGCCTTGGAAATGACAATGCATTTTCCATAACTTATTGCTATTTTTATTATATGAGGAAGTAGCTTAATACATGAGGTAAAATACTTTGTCAAGTAGCTTCTACCAAATACATTTAAAAATGCTTAATCTGCTCAAAAAACATAAAAATGTTTCTTTCCTTGGAATATTTCTCTCTATATATGAATAAGACAAGTGTTTTCCCCAATGTGTTGTTCCAGAATGTTCTATGGACAATTTAAGTGTGGCACTGTGATTTTGTACATATTATATATTACACTGCGTATTTTGTGTTGAAGTTATTTTAAGCACATAGGGTCATACATCTAGAGCTGGAAAAAACCTCAGAGATTATTTAGCCCAATCATCTCATTTTACAAATGAACAAACTGAGGCCTAGTTGGGTTAAGTAGACTTTCTAAAATCACACAGATAATAAATGATGAAAGTGAATTTTGAACCCATACCCTTTAATTCGAAAACACTTGCCCTTTCTACCATACAATATGGCACTCTAATCTTTTGATTAAGAAAAAAAATATCTATATAGTGGACCTGGAAGGGGTAGAGCTGGGTTTTCAATTCAGATCTGATTCTAAAGACAATGTTCTTTCTATCCTACTACTTTATTTCCTTTAAAAATAAATAATTTATAATTTCTAGTCTCACAAAGGGACTTGCTGGCTAATATGGCCACAATGTAGAAGCAAGGGTCTTCTCTTCTCACCGCCTACTGATATAAAGTGCCCCCAAAGGACAATAACCAAAATCAGATAAGTAAAGGGGCTCCTCCATAAAGCACAGCCTTAAAGGTAAGCAGCATTTGGCCATTTCCATGCTATAAGGAGGTAAAATTACTCCTAATAAAGCATGAGCTGGTCTCCCATCCCCCACACCACCTATGTCCCAGAGTCAGAGCAAGGATAGGGCAAACTCTAGAGGGTGGCTGAAGGCACCACAGACTTACCCCAGAGAGCAGTGAGCCTTGGGACCCCAGGAGGCTGAGGAACATGGAGATTGAGCACAAAGATAGGGCAGAGGGGGTTGGCACACAGCAGAGACAGCAAAGACTGAAAAATTGCCTCAAGGCAAAATCACTCTGCAGTTCAATACACAGAGACCTGCTTACCCTCTTCACTCAGACTTCTGACTGGGAAGGGAAGAAAAAATAACACAACAATGGCCACCAACACCCATGAAGTATAATTTACAACTACCAAAAATAAAAAGAAAAAAGAAAAAATCTTGACCCTCAATAATTTCAGTGGAGAAAAACTCCAAACTACAGAGGAAACAGCAGAGAGTGACAAACAAACAAGCACATCCAAACCCTCTAAAAAATGGAAATTGGTCACAAGCTCTTGACGAGCTCAGCTATGAGATTATGAACCAAGTGAGAAAGATAGAAGAAACATGGCAAGACAAGTGGGAAATAGTGCAAAGAGAAAATAACTGCTTAAAAGACAGAATCTCCCACTTGGATAAAGAAGTCCAGAAATCAAATGAAATCATAAGCAAATTGAAGACCAGAATTGACTTGCTAGAAGCCCTGAAAAGCAGGATAGACCAAACCAAAAAGGGAAATCAAAAGATCATAGCTTAAAATCAGTTTTTAAAAAGTAGAATTGGGCAAGTAGAAGCTAATGATCTCATAAGACAGTAAGAATTAAGAAAGCAAAGTCTAGCCTCACAAAGGCTATACTCGAAGGAAAATTTTGGGGTAGGAGGATATAGTGGATGATCTTGGTGTCTTTGATGTTTGACCAAACTTGCCTCACAGGACTGGCTTCAACCACCTTTATGGAACATTGGAACAAACTGTTCTCATTCATCCATTCTCCTAGAAATCTTCATATGCTTGGTGTAGATATCCACCTAACTTACCAATAAGTTTGAGTCCTGTTAGTTCCTCTCAACCTGGTTTAGACAGTCTGCTGAGATGCTATGGCTACTGCGAGGGCTACAGATTCTTGGAGCTCGAGGTGAGATTTAGGTGACAAGTGGATGCGAGAGGTGAATGAGTAGCTCTGAAAAAGATTTAGCAAGCCTTCACACCAGAGGCACTATTCTTCTTTGGAACATCTTATTATACTCTGCTTTAAATTATAAAAAAGATACAAGATAAAGTGAGACAAATACAAAGCTGAAAATTTTCTTAAGAGATTCTATGTACCCTGGATCTGTGAATAAGAGCAATCTGTAACTCATGACATTTCTGTACTTACTCTAACTGCTTGACTTTCTATAATTTCACTGGCCATTAAATCATCTACCAAAGTTCAAGGAATGAAGAGGTTATATCTCTTAGATTGGGCAATTTTGCTGCTTACTAGTGCTTATAAGTATTTAGAGTATGCTGTCAAAAACACTGAGGTAAATTTTTCTAAATTTTGTCCAAAATTTCTTTGAGCTGGTTATCTTAAGGTTTCAAATTAGGATTTAGTTGTATATATTTGTTTGCTTTGGTTTCAGAAAAAAAAATCAATGTTTCTTTTAGTAGGGAAAAGTGAGGCAGATATAGACAATTGTTGATATTCATTCTATTAGGAATGGCCTTATCATGTTGATCTACCCACTCAGCTATGGAGCAAGAGCCAGCTTTGCTAATTTGAATAGGAATTCAAAAAAATGAGTCCAAGTTCTGGATTTACTATCAAGTCTAATAGTTCTGCTGATTTGTATAATTGACTTTACCACTCTTGTTCTCAGTTTTGTTAGGTATGATATGAGGGGTCTGGAAAATAGTAAGATTAAGTTTCTTTCATTCATAATATTCCATGAATCTCTACCAAGCTTTCAAGGTCAGATACAATTTATATCTTGTGTGTGAAGCTTAGAAGGTGACTTGCAACCATGAAAAGAACATTCATTCCAAAGTTAGAGGACATATTCAGTAGAACTCATGATACTGTCTTTGTGATCTTGATCAAAATCATATAACTGCCTTTTCCCTAATTGCAGGGTGAGAGGATTAAAGTTGATGGTATCTGAGGTCTTGTTCCTTCCAAATGTGAATTTATCATCTTATCTTGATGATTACATTTAATAGGGTTCTTGAATATCATATCATATCATATCATATCACATCATATCATATCAATCATATCATATTACATTATATTACATATTTATCATTGAATTTTTTAACAGTTAAAGATCATTTCATCTTACTTTCTAATAGAAAGATACTTTTTTAAGGACAAAAAATCTTAACTTTCTTATTCTTTTTCTCCTCCCTTTCAAACCTCAATCATCCATTACAGTTCTGGCCAACCAATGGACATAGTAGTGACTCAGCATCTATATACTGATTGATGGAATATTTTTATTAATATTCTTTTTAGAGGACAGGAATTAAAGCATGTCTCCCTAATTTTGTCAGAGATTATGAACTATAGAAGAATGTGTCATTGATAATCTGGTGAATTATGTTTCTTAAATATTCTATTAAAAAGGGAGTAGTTTAAAGAGAGAGAACCATTGGAAAGTGTCAATGAAGTAAAAAAACAGCAGTAAAACAAGTATTATAAAAATTAAAAGCACGTTATCAGCTTAAAACTGCTATCCACCAGTGCGACACACTCATGACAATTTTTTTTTCTTAGTGAGAGGATTTTATTTTATTTCTTCTATCTAAATCTCCCTCCATACCTCAGAATTAACTATTTAATAACAAGTAAGGGCATTTTTCATAAACCACCCTGGCCCACTGAAAATAATTTGCTTCCTGTTTTTGGAGGGTTTAGAGATTAGTGGTAGAAGGGGACAAAATATTACTTACGTGTTATTATCACACAGTATCAAATTTTCCCTAACAAAATGATCTTTGCTTGAAAGAAATTACAAGATATATCACTTTCCGTTTTACTATTCTCATTAGCTCTTAAAAATCCTGACCCTTTTTGCTTCCACTTAAATAAACAAACACCTGTCTTGAATACCTTATTAGGTATGGCCTAATTCATTTGGTTTTGGATCAACATTAAAAGTCACTTGAGAAGTACTTTAAAGCTGGATATTTAAAAAGTTCAGATAAATCAGTTACAGCATCACATAAAGGCAAAAAAGCATATCTTTCTCTGCCACCTCCTCTTTCTTCTCTCTTTTATTTAAATTTTCTTTCACCGTCTACATGTTCAGGCCCATAGCCAAAGTCATAGGCAAACAACCATTTGTCTGAAGAACTAGAGAAAAAAGTCTCAGTTTGGGGTGGGTGGGGGGGTTCTTTGGCTCCAGCTGTTGGAAATATCTACTTTTCCCCTATAAGCATACTCCTAAAGTAACTACCCAGAATTGAGTCACTAAAATAGCAAGGGTCATTGTCCTAGTTATCCTTTTCCTGAGAATAGCTCTGTCTTTAGAGGAAGTGAGATTTTGAAAAGTCAAGAAAGAAGAAAAAAAGGTAAATGAAAAGAGGAGGGAGTGAGAGAAAAAGTGAATGAAATCTCATTGTTCTGATTTGAGAGAATGGCATTGAAGTATATATGACTCATTTTCATAGAGAGGCAATGACTTGAAATGGGATATATGTTTTCATGAGTTCTTTAGATGAGTGCAGGGAAATTAAAAATGCAGCATTAATTTTTAAACCAATAAACTTTTTTTCCTCTTTGTTTTCTAGATATAGTATTCCTCTGTAGATCCTCTACATGTTCAAATCCTGCTTGACACTTAGTAGCTATGTGACTTTGAATAAATCATTTAACAAATCTTAGTCTCAATTTCCTCACCTGTAAAATGTGAATAGTAATAGTGCCTTCATCACCAGGCGATTGTGAGAGTCAAATAAACAAATAATCAAAAAAAGCACTTCAAGGACCTTAAAGAACTCTAGAAATGTTAGCTGTAATGACCAAACAACTAGCTGATCAGAACAATGTGTTCAAATTTCTTTCAGTTACTTCAATGACTATCTATGAACCTGTCACAAAATTTCAAGCTTCAGTTCCTCTAGCTACAAAACAAAGCATTTGAATTGTTACCTCTAAAGTCCCTCCATATCTAAATATATGATCCTGAGCTCCATACTCTCCTTGATGTGTATATGTCCTTCACTTGTAAAAATTGAAATCCCTCAATGCCTTCTCATTCTGTGTTTTTCTTATTTATTCTCTCTTCTATATCCATCCAACAGGATTTTTTTCTTCTACCTTTTAAAAAATATTTCATGGCAACCAGAAAAAAATTCTAAGCATATCCATCTATTGTCCTTCATTAAAAACAAAATAAGACTTCCAGGTTTAGATAGTGGCAGAGTAAAAGCAGCTGCTTAACCTCTCTGAACCCACACATATAGGACGGCTCAAGAGGATATAAAAACAAACCCAGACAACACAACAGGGTGCAGCATTGAAGGTACATGGGATTGGGGCATTTCCAGGTTATAAGTGGGTGAAATCACTCTCACTAAAACAGGAGCTGAGCAACCACCTACAGTGCCAAAGTCAGCAAAACAAGGGTTCAAGCAAGTTTGGGGCATTCATTACATTCTTGGCAGCTACCTGGGATCACTAGCGCCTGCTCCTGAGAGCAGCAAGACTTAAGACACCAAGAGGCTAAAGAACCAGACTTTGAACACAGACCCTGAGTGCAGGCACAGCCTTGGGTGGGGACTCAGTGCAGAGGGGTGCATGACTGTGGAAGCAGTGCCCTAAGACTGCTAAAGGAGCTTCTGGCAGAGGAGCAAGCAAGGGGACCACCAGGTGGCTTGACCTTGAGAACAACTAGACTCAAGACTTCGGGAGCCTAAAGAAAGCAGACCAACCTTGGGCATGAGGATGAAGCTGAGAGGGTACACAGTGCCATGACTCAGAGGAAAGCTGCTCCACAGCTCTGTGGACAGAATAGAGCCTGTATGCTTCACTCAGACTTCTGAATGAGAAAGAAATAATAATAATGGCAAGCCAGTCACCAGAACCTCAAAAGAGAAAGATCGAGAAGAAATCTTTAACACTGGACAAATTTTACACAGAAAAAAAATTCAGACAACAGAACAAACAGCAGAGGAGAACAAACAAGTAAACACATCTAAACTTTCTTAAAAAAAAACAAAAATTGGTTACAAGCTCTTGAAAAGGTCAAATCTGAGATCATAAGATAGATGGAAGAGATTTGGTGAGAGAAGTGGGAAATAGGTCAAAAGAAAATTAACAGGTTAAAAGACAGAAACTCTCAATTGGAGAAAGATGCCCCCAAATCAAACGAAATGGTAAGCAAATTGGAAACCAAAATTAAACAGCTAGAAAACAGGATAGACCAAACCAAAAAGGAAAATCATTAGATTATAACAGAAAACCAGTTTCTAAAGAACAGAATTGGGCAAGTAGAAGCCAATGATCTCTTAAGACAGCATGAACAAATAAATCAAAGTCAAAAAACTGATAAAATAGAAGGAAACATGAAACATCTCACTGAGAAACTGACAGATCAAGAAAACAGGTCTACAAGAGACAATTTGAGAATCATTGGTCTTCCAGAAAAAGCAGAAATTAATAGAAATTTGGACTTCATACTACAAGAAATTATCCAACAAAACTGCCCTGAAAGTTCTACAGCAAGAGAGCAATATAGACATTGAAACAATTGATAGATCACCCTTTACACTAAACCCTGAAAAGACAACCCCCAGGAATATAATAATCAAATTCAAGAGCTTCCAAGTAAAAGAAAAAAATTTACAAGAAACCAGAAAGAGACATTTCAGATTTCAAGGAGCACCTATCAAGATCACACAGCATCTGGCAGCCTCCAAACTAAAAGACCGCAAGGTGTGGAATATTATATTCAGAAAGGCAAGACAACTGGGTATACAACCAAGGATCACCTACCCATCAAAACTGATTATATACTTCCAGAGGAAAGTATGGGCATTCAACTAGATAGCAGATTAGATTTCCAAGTATTTGCAGAGAAAAGACCAGGACTAAATGGAAAGTTCCATATCCAACCACAAAAATGAAGAGAAACATGAAAAGGTAAGTAAGAAACAGAGGGGAAAGAAAGAAAATTCATATTTTTAAATTTGCCTCCTTAAGGGTTTCAATAAAACCAAATTGTTGTTATTCCTATATGGAGAGATGTTATGTGTAATTTTCAAAAAATTGTATTCATTATTATATTAATAAGAAGAATTATTCATAGAGAGAGTTTGGAACACTAAATGGTCTAAGATGAGATGGGGGGGAGAGGGGAGTGAAGAGTAGATGGCACCAAGAGAAACTTGAATGAATAAGAAAAAAAGGATATCTATACCACAGAAAGAGTGCTTGGGAAGGGGAAGGGATGAATACTATTATAAGAAGGAGAGGAAGAGAGCATTAAGAGGTAATATTTAAACCTTACTTTCAGCAGAATTAACCCTGAGAGGGAAGAGTTGCTATATCCTTTGAGATATAGAATTCTATTTAACCCTACTGAGAAAGACAGAAGGGATAAACCAAGGGAAGCAGGAGAGTGGGGAGGTCAAAAATGGGAGAGGAGGATAGGGGGAGGGAATTCATTAGGCCTTAAAAAATAAACAGAGGGTAATAATAATGGTGAGGGTGGAAAGGGAAGTAAATCAAAGGAGAGGACAAGGGGGACTGGTTTAAAACAAACCACTAGTTTAAAAGGAAATAGTTTAAGAAGAAGGTGTATAACTAAGTGAGGATACCAAAATGTTGGGGGATACACAACTTATAATTATAACTCTGAATGTGAATGAGATGAACTCTCCCATAAAATGGAAGCAAATAGCAGAATGGATTAGAAACCAAAATCCTACCATATGTTGTCTGTAAGAAACACATATGAGGTGAGTGGACAAACACAGGTTTAAGTTCAAGTGCTGGAGAAAATCTTTTGAGCTTCAAATGAGAAAAATACGGCAGGAGTGGAGATCATGATTTCTGACAAAGTCAAAGTAAAAATAGATATGATTAAAAGAGACATGGAAGGTAATTACATCCTGATAAAAGGCAGTATAGACAATGAGGAAATGACTATACTCAACACATATGCACCAAATGGTATAGTATCCAAATTCCTAAAGGAGAAACTGACAGAGCTCAAGAAGAAAATAGATGGTAAAACCATACTAGTGGGAGATCTAAATATTCCACTTTCAGATCTAGATGAATTCAACCAAAAAATAAATAAGAAAGAGATGAGAGGTGAATGAAATCCTAGAAAAATTAGATTTAATATATATGTGGAGAAAAATAGAGACAAAAAGGAATACACCTTCTTTTCAGCTACACAATGTACACTGTCATAAAATCGAATGCAATGGACTTCTCTACTAGCAGCAATGCAATGACCCAAGACAATTCTGAGGGATTTATGGAAAAGAATGCTACCCACATTCAGAGGAAGAACTACAGGAGTGGAAACACAGAAGAAAAACAAGTGCTTGAACACATGGGTGGATGTGGACCTGGTTAGGGATGTAGACTCGAAACAACCACACCAATGCAACTATCAATAATATGTAAATAAATCTTGATTGATGGCACATGTTAAAAGAAGTGGAAATGTGTGTTGGATATGGGGAGGGGACCTTGAAGGGGAGTGAAGGGGAAAGTAAAAACATGAATCATGTAACCATGGAAATTTTTTCTAAAAAAAATAAAATATTTAAATCTTAAAAAAAAGAGTGCAGAATAAAATGAAATCAGGCTAAAAAAAAAAACAAAACCAAAAAAAACCAAAACAAAAACAAAACAAAGGAATCCTTCCTTCTGTTTTAAACTCAATACCAAGTATCAGTTCCAAGGGAGAAGATCAGTAAGGGCTAGGCAATTGGGGGTGAGTGACTTACCCAGACTCACACAATGAGAAAGTGTCTGAAGCCATATTCGAACCCAGGGCCTCCTGTCTCCAAGTCTGGCTCTTTATCCACTAGGCCTGTCTGCCCCTTGTCCTTCTTTCTTGATACATGACCAGTCTTAGGTTTTTTTGGTAATAAATTTCCTCTTAATCCATATGTTATCTCTTGCTTAGCATATCAGTGGAAATATGCTACATTGTCCATGTTATGTCATTACTTTTGGGTTTCCTAACACTTTCAGTATTCATCTATTGTAATATTCCAACTTCGTTTATTAAATGTTAAAATCACTTATTTAATATCATATAAAAATTAAGAGGTTGGTAAATTGAATTTTTTTTTTCATTTCTTATTTAGTAGCCATCATGTCATATAATCAGTCTTATCTCTATGACCGGCTTAAACTTCTGTGCTCAGAAAAAAAAATCCCTGCTGCTCATGACACATTCACATTATATCTGTATAATCCATTATTATTGCTTCCCTCAAATCCATAGTCAGCCTATCCAGTTTGAAGTCAATGTCTTATGTGCCTTGATAGGGAGATAAGAAATGGGAGGAATATGAGCATATTCCTTAGAAGATCCTGGTGTTGATTCTGCCCCTTACTAGCTATGTGAGGAAGTCCCCTGTGAGCTCTATTTTCTCATCTGGAAAATATTTGGAATGGAGGACATGATATATAAGGTTGTTCATAGCTTTAACATTCTGATTTATTTTTTCTAACTCTTGTAACTGTTGTATTTTTCTGCTATCACAATAACTAACATTACTGCTCTTTTGCTTTCTATACTTTGTACTGGATTAGCTAAGATTGTTTCTGAATTACTCGCTTATTAGTACAAAAACTTTTTCTAAATGGTTAAAATAAAGAAAGTCCTTGTTTTGATTAAGAGTGGGAAACAGGAAGGTGAATTTTATCTGAGGGGGACTACACATCCCCATACTCAATTTCCTCAAACTTATTTCAACAAGGAAACTTTAGTAGTCTGATTAAAAATTCCAAATCAGGCTATTCATCTGCTTTTAGAAATATATTTGTTTAAAAATAGGATCATGTTTATATTTCATTTTCAATCAGGACAAAATTGTAAAGCCATTGTATCTTCTATTACTGATGCCTCAGAACCAACTCGTTTCCCACAGAATCAGTTTTAATAATGTTAACTGCTCCCCAAAGGCAGAGCTGTAGGGGAACCTGCATCTACAGGTCATTAGTTACCTTCTGCATTATATTACCTAGGTTATTTTTAGATAATCTCACTAATCTACTTTTCAGGTAATTTCTAAATAATTTGGTCCCTTATGTATTTGAATTTCCAAATTCACACCCACATGTAAATGGATGGAGAAATCAGAAAAAGAAAAAAAAATGACACAGTGAGTTTTCCTTATACAGAAAGGAAAGCTGCTAAATTGAGCAAATATATTTGTTTGCTTATTTAATGAAGCAAATAAAGTGAAACATCTATGTTGAAATTTTATTTTAAAATTACTTTTCTCCTGGAAACCATCTCAGGTTCATTTTGTTCTAAAATTGGGGTGCTCATCATAATGTAAGTTAGGCGCAAAGAATGATGCAATATTGACCTGTCTGAAGGAATGTACCTCCCTAAATATTCAACTAATTTAGATATTGGGGAGTAACTGGATTCCAGATATTAAATATTCAAATATTTCCACTGTCCACAAGATGTGAGTCAAGAGGTTGTCTGGCCCTAAATTACATATCCTGGGTAATATTGATTATCCCTTCAAGGTGGCAACAATTGCTTATTATATGGTGTTTTACCATTGCTTTAGCATGTTGTTCCCATTACCTTATATTATTCTTATAACAATCCTGTGCAAGTAGATGGAGCCACTGTTACCATTCTTAATTTACAGATGACAAAACTAAGTTTTGGGGAGATCAAGAAACTTGACCAGTGAAGCTTCAGTATGCATAACTGAAGTTCAAACTCAGATCCTTTGTGACCTAGAGATCAATGATTGACCCTTCTACTATTCTTTATTTGAAGAGCTGCTTTCATAATTTAACCCATAAAAAAGTAACTTTTTTTCTATTGTGATCAGATAAAATTGTTTGAAAAGTCTACATTTATGAACATATATTATAGATCTTAAGAGTTAGAAGGGAAAAGGAAGAGGGACTAACTAGAGGGAACAAACTGAATGTTCTAGTTCTAAAATGTGAAAATTTCCAGAGATTTAGGGAAGGCCTAATTTATTTCCCACTGTGCTCAAACTTTCCATTTATAATTTTGACTAATTTCTAAGAAGACTTATTTTTTTCTCTTAATCTTCCACCTTCTAACTTTCTCCCTTGCTGCCAGTAAACACTTAATTCATTTTTATTTATTTATTTTACCACATTATTCCTCTTATTATTTTTCAATTACATATAGAAATAATTTTATAAAAATTACTTTCTGACCTCTTGTGATCCAAATTCTTTTCCTTCCTCCTCTCCTTATTCCCTAGGCAGCATATAATCTGATTTCTGTTATTCTAGTGATACCATGCAATACAAACGTCCCTATTTCTCATGTTGTGAAAGAAAAGATATATTACACCTAAAAGAAAAAAGTCATGAAGGAAACAAGGCAAGAAATGTCATGCTTCAATCTGCATTTATACTTTGATAGTTCCTTCTTGACTGTCAGTAAGCACTGTTCATCATGATTTCCTTGGCTATGCTGTAGATACTCAGGTTTCTGAAAACAGTAGTCTTTCAAAGTTGGTATCATCAGTGTGTATAAGTCTTTCCAAATTTTTCTAAAATCATTCCATTCATTGTTTCTTATGCTGCTAATATTCCTTTATAACCATATGCCAGTTTGTTCAGCCATTGCCCAGTTGATGGATATCCCTTTAGTTTGCTGCCATAGAGAAAGCTACTACAAATATTTTTGCATGCTTAAGTTCTTTCCCTTCCCTATGATATCTAAGGGATATACACCTAGTATTGGTATTTCTAGGTCAAAGTTTTATGGTCATTTGGGCATGATCCCAGATTGTTCTCCAAAATGCTTATATCAGTTCATAGCTTTACCAACGGTGTATTAATATTCCAAATGTACCATATTCTCTCTAGAATTTATCATTTTCTTTTTTGGTCATATTAGCTAATCTTATAACTGTGAAGTGTTACTTTAAATTGCATTTTTCTAATCAATAATGATTTGGAGCTTTTTCTCATGTAACTATACATATTTTTTATTTCTTCATTGAGAACTAACTATTCATACCTTTTGACCATTTATCAATTGGGGAATGATTTGTATCCTTATAAATTTGCCTCTTTCTCTATATAGTTGTTAAATTAGATCTTTTTGAGAGACTCTTGTTATGAAATTTTTCCACAGGTATTTGTTTCCCTTTTAATACTGGTTGTGTCTGTAAAAATTCTTTTTAATGTAATATAATCAAAATTACCCATTTTATTTCTTGTAATGTTCTGTGTGTCTTTGTAATTGACTTTTATATATATTCTTGCTTAATAATCAAAGCAAGCAAGATTTGGTTGCAGGGAAGATTGCTCTGATTTTAACTGGCCTGTATTTTATATTCCTGGCAATCTTCTCATTGTCTCCAAGCAGGTTTGTTCCCAGGAAATTTCTCCAAAGCCTTCTGAGAACTCACTCTGATTAATTTTCTTTTTTGTGGAGCAAATGTACCCTGACAATGTAGTTATTCCTTTTCAGAAAGGAGGCATTGTTGGTGTATAGTTGAGCTTATAAAATACTTCCACATTTAAAATTTATGCCATTCCACATTATTTATGTAAAGGAGGTGAAACAAACATAAAGCTAAATGCATCCTGAAGTAAAAAAAATGCATTTCTTATTTACTGACTATTATAGACTTATAACATTTTTACATCTATGATACCTATATTCTATGACATCAGAAATTTAAAAAAAAGCTTTCTAGTTCAATCCATTGCAAAAAGGGTTCATCCAGTTTTTGCCTAAATACCTACAAGAAGGGGAAATACATTATACCCTGTATAGGATCTTCCCACTTTTAAGCTGAGAAAAGTAGTCCTGAAAAGGACTCTGTAAGCCCTGAAATCAGAGATATAAATCTTCTCTCAACACTCAAGCAGCCAGGATAAGGTCAAAATGGACAAATGATTTAGATATAAAGGGTGATGCCATAACTAAACCAGGTGATCAGGGAATAATGTATTTGTAATGTCTATGGACAAGGGAAGAATTTATGCCCAAATAAGAGATAGTACAGATTATGGGGAGATACTTTTGATTACATGAAATTAAAAAAGTTTTGTACAAACTAATGTAGGAAAAGTTAGTATGAAAACAGAAAACCTTAGAAAAAAATTAACAATAATGAAAAACAGCAACATCATGATGGTGTGCACATATAGTAGTCCTCGGGGCTTCCAGTCTCATCTATTCAATCTACCATCCATATATTGGTGTATATGGGGTATTCAAAACGGACTCTAGCACCTTTGGTGAGGGGGCTTGAGAGTTGTTTTCAGGGCTGGTCATCCAGCTTGGTATCTATCTTTCACTTGACACAATCTATGGCTCCAAGAAGCTGTAGCATGCACAATGGCTACACTCCATTAAAATAGTCTTGGTAGACAGGATAAACTAGGTTGAGGGTAATGACAGGCCTTAAACTCAAGGGTAAATTGCAGGAAGGGGAATGTCTACTCCAAGTGTGTGAAGACATACTCGGGTAGATTGGGCAGAAAGGAATAATTTGTGTCAAGATATGAAGGGAAATCATGCAAGAGCTATGAAGGGCTTAGCTCTCAATCAGATATCAAATATTTATCCACTACATCCTAATCCATCACCAGTCATCTTCACTTTTGTCTTGCTGCTAGATTTGAATGACTTTGGAAGACAGTAAGGCTGATGACTTTCTACCACTCTGCCTCACTTAAATCCAGTTTATGAATAAGTCAAGATATTATCCTATGATTTCATTAGTCCTGCTTGAAAATGAAGAATGAATAGCAATAGTCATCCAACTAGTTGCCAAAATAATCTTTCTACTGTGTGTTATCATGTAACTTCTCTGTTCAAAAAAACATCAGTGAATCCGTGCTGCTTGTAGGAAGAAAATAAGTACAAAACAAGTAAGTAAAAAGCAGTAGCAGCATCAGCAACAATAATAATGACAAATCTAGTTAGCCTGGCATTTAAACCCTAGAACTGAGTCCAATGTATCTTTCCAGCCTTACTTCATATTATTCTCATTTATGAGTTCTACATTCCAACCAAGTTTGACTACTAGCTATTGCAAGAATCCAGCATTCTATATCACATTTCTGATAATTTTCAGAGAATATCTATCATGCTACAACTCATTCTTTCTTATATTCGCTTTCTGAAATTTTTCCTTTCTTTCAAGGCTCAACTAATGTACCATTTCCTGAATAAAATGTTCCCTAATTGCTTCACTTACCACTTTAAAAAAAGTGTTGTTTCCTCCTGTAACTTTTCCTCGTGTACTTCATCTGGATCTGTCGCTTTACACTTTACTTCCTCTTATACTTCTTAATATTCATTTCATATCCTCATATGGTATCATACATGTTCCTTGAGGGCAGTAGTTCTATTGCTTAAGATAGTGCTTTGCATATATTAATTGGTTAAAAGATATTTGCTAAATAAATGAAGGTAATTATATGAAGTCCTTTGTATAGCTTAACATCTTGTATAAATTCAGCTATTATGAAGATTATGATGATGTGCATAATAGTTCTGTGAATTGTTAAGAATCACTGATAAAAATAAACAATGTAAATTTACAGATTAAGCAGCTAGGTAAAATATTGGATATGTAGAGGACTAGACTTGGGATCAGTAAAGCCTAATTTCAAATCCTGTCTGAGATACTCCTGAATTGTATAAACCCAAGCACAAATCACAAATTAACCTCTTTCTCTCTTTTCTCTCCTCCTCCTCGTCCTCTTCCTCGTCCTCTTCCTCGTTCTCCTCCTCCTCCTCCTCCTCCTCTTTCTCCTCCTTCTTCTCCTTTCTCTCTCTTTCTCTTTCTTTCTTTCTCTCTCTCTCTCTCTCTCTCTCTCTCTCTCTCTCTCTCTCTCTCTCAGCCCCCAATTTGAAAATTAGGGATAGTAATACAATTTATCTCCTTTACCTATTTTCAAGATAAAATGAAAGAAAACTTATAAATAGTTTTGTATATCATAAAGATTGTATGAATGTGGTTATTAATATTATTAACCATTTTCTCCATCTGGAAATCAGCAGACAATGATTCTATTCTCAATAACCTTTTTAATTTTCCATAGCAAAAAACTCTATATAGAAGATAATATTTTTTCTGAATTTTCTAATAAAGAAGAAACATTTCTCTTTACAATTGTTACATAGAGTGTAATGAATCAGACCTTCAAATGATTATTATAGACAAAGCATATTCCAAGCAGAGTTCCAATGGAAAGAAACCCTAACTCATTGGGGGAAATCCAGTTAAAGAAATTTTAGTGAAATAACCATTGAAATGATGAGCAATATATTAAAATTCAATTAAAAATATTGCAACTCTAAAAGAATGCCAATAGCTAGAGAATCTTTCTATCTGGTACTGTTCTTTTATTTCTCATTTCCTAGTGTAAAGTCTAACTTGTTGATATGCTGTGTGGTAAAATAATTTCTAATCAGCAAATTAATACATTACTGAGACTGAATTGTTTCATAGCAGTGTTAAAGTAAGTTCTGTTACTTATTAAAGTGGCCTTTGTTAATTTAGTCTTAGTCTAATATGAACAATAGTCATTAAGAGAGTCTGGAGGTGAATTAAAAAAACAACCAAGCATAATAGGGCCTTAATTGAAGTACAAAATGTTGAAGGGATTTTTTTTCTTCTAAGGCATCCTGCCTACAATCATAGAAGGATGATTCCTTTCAAATTATCTTATTGGAGAGGCAATACAAAAGAGCAATTTGGCATGAAGAATACTAGGAGTTAGGATACCCAATATGAAAATAACTAGTTGTTATTGTGACTTTGGATGAATTATTCACTTTTTTTATTTCTTTTGCCTCTACATCTGTGAAATAATACGTTAGAAAAAGATCATCTCCTATCTCCCTTTCAGGTCCAAAATCCTATGATGATTATTTTAAAAAGTCTTAGGTTGAGATTTGGCAGCTATGCAATAGAGTCATAGACTTGGAGGAAGATCTGTCCTCATATCCTATTTCAGACCCATAATATCTCTGTAAATGTGAGCAATTCACACTGACTTTTTTGCCTCTGTTTCCTCATCTGTAAAATAGAAATAATACTATTTAAATCTTCATAGAGTTGTATTGTTGTATCAAATGAGACAAGATTTCTATCTAGCAATTTGAAAACTTTAAAGTGCTATATAAATGTGAGCTATTCTTATTTGTTATGGGAGTATTATGGTTTCAAATAGTTAAAATATTCTTAATGCAATAAATGCATAATGTTATATATATGTATATATATATATATATATATATTAATTGAGATAAAGTTTAGCTATAACTAAAAACAAAGGAAGAATATTTTTATTCATGTTACTATGTTAAATTTAATTCATAGTTACTTAAATCTTTGAACTGCTTTGGATTTGTTTTACTCTGATAATGTTTTCTCTTGATTTTTGTGGTTGTAAATTTTTAATGTAATCATTGTATGTATTATTTCTTAATCTCTTTTACTCTCTTTTCATCTCATCATATATATCTCTTATTTTCTTTATTTTACAATATTTGTCATTTCTAATAACATAATGCAACCCATTATATTCAAATATTGCAGTCTATTTAGCAATCATTCCCAATCATTGCAATTATTTTATTTCTAGTTTTTCTTATCATTATAAACAAATCTTCCATTAATATTTGCACATACATAGTTTTTACCTTCTCAAAAGGCTCTTTGAGCCTAGCCAAATAATGGGGTACCTAGGTCAATGTGTACGAACAGCTTAAGAGTTCTAAACATATGTTTCCAACTTGTTTTCCAAAAAAAATTCATAACTGCTTTAGCAGTATAATATTAGGCCTGTTTTTCTACATTTCTATCAGAATTTAATTTGATTATTTATTCCTTCTGCTTCTCAGTTAACATACATTACTAGGACTATATTTAGCTAAATGGGTGAATTTATTCCATTTACACTCAACAATATAATTACCAGCTATGAATTCCCACCTCTTCTTTATGTATTCATTGTTTCTCTCGATCTTCCTTACTTTCTGCAGTATTGCTTCTCAGATGTCTGATTTCCTTTGATCTGTATCTCCTCAATTCACAGCCCTTCCCCTAAATCTTCCCTTATCATTTCATCTTGGCCTCCTAGTTCCAAATTGGCCCACTTTTTCCAAAGGTCAATCTCTTATCCCTTCTACCTTACCTTTTAATTCTTATTCTATTATTTTTCCAAAATCCCTTCCTTATCCCCCTAACATGTCCTTCTACTCATTTAATCCCTTAATCCCTCACTTTACCCCATCTACTCTTGATGTGTACTCCCCTCTATCTGTTTCTCCCTTCCCTCTAATTTCTTATCCTTTTGTCTTCCTTTTCCTTAAACCACCACAGTCTTTCCTTTATTCCCATACCTGTTCTCTCCTATTTCTCATATATTAAGAAAAAATTTACTCTTCTAATTGTGTATGTTGTTCCTTCTTTATTCCAGGTCTGATGAGAGTAGGCTTTTTGTGTTACCTGTCCTCCATCCCATCCTCCACTTCTCCTTAGCAGTTCCTCCACTCTAGTTTCTCTCCACATAAGATAGCAATTCCACCCTAGTCCCTCCTGGCATATTCCACCACCAGTTTTGCTCACTCTACTACATTTGTTTCAACATTGAATCTTCCCTCCAAATAGGCACATTCGAAACCTCAACCAATGATGTCATTCTCTAGTCCCATAGGTGACATCTTCCCATACAGAAATCAAACAATTTGGATCTTTTAGGTTGCTTATGATTATGCTATATATGTTTCTTATAGATCACTGGATTTTACCCCCTAGAATAGTTGAAATTCCTTTAGTTTGTTAAATATCCATTTTTAATCTTTTATAATTATGTTCATCTTTTCTGGATATTTTATTCTTGTTGTAAGTCAAGTTCTTTTTCTCTGCCATATCCTGCATTCTTTTGATATGCTGCTGCTTAGTATTACTTTATTCTGACTAGCTTCACACTATTTAAATTGGTTTTTTTTCCTTGTTACTTGTAGTATTTTCTCCTTAATCTGTGAGAAACAGAAGTCAGCAAAGTTGTTGCTGTGTATTTTTGTTTGTATCTCTTTGAGATGGTGATCAGCAGATTTTCTCAATTTTCATTTTATATTCAGATTCTAGAATTTCTGGGTAGTTTCCTTTGGTGATTTCTTGGAGTGCTGTGTCTAAATTCTTTTTTTGGTCATAACTTTCTAGGAATACAACTATTCTTATATTTCCTCTCCTGAGTCTATTTTCCAGGTCAGATTTGTGTGTGTGTGTGTGTGTGTGTGTGTGTGTGTGTGTGTGTGTGAGATAAGATGTTTCATATTCTCTTATATTAGTTATTCTTTTGATTTTGCTTTGTTACTTCTTTGTTATATTATGAAATCCTTTTTTTTTGGTTCAAATCTAGTTCTTAACACATTATTTTCTTCCATGAGTTTCTGGATCTCCTTTTCTATTTGGATGATCATTCTTTAATTATTTTCTTGGTCTTCTTGCATTGTTTTTTTTCCCCTAATTTTTCCTTAACCTTTTTTATTTGATTTTTAAAGTCTTTAAAAAAGCTTTCCAATGGTTCTTTTGAAATTGGATGTATATTGTATTTCTTTGCTGTTTTTGAAGTACATGCTTTTACTTCATTGTCCTCTGATTTGGGGCCATGATGTTCTCTTTCCCCATAATAGGTATCAATTCCTTCTCCTTTGCTTGCTTATTTTTATTTTTAAAATTTTAGTAGCTAGGCCAGTAGACTTAAATATTTGCTTTTTACAGGACTCTCTGTGTTTCTATTGTATTGAGGTATGTTACTTAGATTTAAGGATTTTTGTGTCTGTTTTTACCTTGGTCCTACTTAGTTTTTCCATTTTTTATAGTTCAGTGTCTTATGTAATCCTCAGTACCCCACTCAAGCCCCATTGGTGATTGACCTCAGATGTTTCACTCAGACCTAATAATAGGTACTTCTGATACTGCTATGGAAAGCAGCCAGTTTTCTTCACTTGGGGCAGTATCCAGGGACTCTACTCTCCTTGGATTGTTCACAGCTGATAGGATACACAGTGCCTCAGTAAACAAACTCACTGGTACAATCTCCTTCCTCATTTCTCCTCACCTGTAGTCACAGTGCTGGACAGAGCTGCTGTCCAAATCCATGTTCCTTCGGCTTCTGAAGTCCTTTGCTGACTAGCAATGATGCCTGAGCTCCTGCTCTCAGGGCCCAACAATCCCAGACTCTGTGGAGTCCACTTTTATAATCCCCAGCTATGGGCTAGTGGGGACCTCAGTAGAGCCTATACCAAACATAGTTGCTACCAGGGCCCTCAGATGGCTGGTTCAGGTGGCATCCCCTGCAAACAAGGTGGGTTGCTAATCTTGCCCCAGGGGTTACCTTGTTGATTCCTCTGTTTTCACCATTCCTGCCCCCAGGGCCTATAATAACCAGAAACTTTCCTCCCTAGCTGGTTAAGCTTCACTCTGGAATTTTGGCTATTTTTGCTTTTCCCTTTGATTCTATGAAGTTATTTTTTTTGGTGGGGTAAGGAGGATAATTAAGAGAGTGAGAAAGCATCATACCATAATCAACCATGTTTCCAAAATTCATCTCTGTCCTTTATTCTATCATTCTCTTTATAACATTCTATACCCAAGTTATGCTGTTTTTCATTCTGATTTTGTCTTACTCTATACATATTTTGCATTTTACTGGATGCAGATTCTATTCCTCAAGTAAAACATATGCTATTTGAGGCACAGAGAAGAGATTATTTTTAGCACTTATTACAGTGTTTTATTTAAAAAACAACTTGAATTAACTTAATTAATGTACTCTGTTCCTCTTTGCTGAGGACTAATCTAGTAAAGACCATTTTGTTTATTTTAAAGCATTTTTACTAGGTTAAACCACCAGTTGAATAATCTTTCAATCAATCAAAAATAAATATTTGTTAAGCATCTAGTATGGACCATGCACTGTATTAAGTATTTCTGATAACTTCTTGTGACTAACTACTAGAACCTGGACAGGTTTCATTCAGCTACATGGGAGAGTCTTCATGATGTCACATTCTATATTCTAAATCCTCCGTGTGGATGATAGTTGCCCATCATTCTTCTAGGGTAAATAATAGAGGGAAAAGTGCTTGAGAGGTTGAGTGACTTTTCAAAGGCCATATATATTATGACCTTCTGTATGAATTCTGAACTAAGGAATTCTGATTTCAAATCTATTGATCTTTTACTGTACTGTGCTGTATATCATGCTGTTCAGGCACCAGGGTCCAGTAGTAAGAGATCTGGGACCATGAATTAATCACTGCAATTTTTATCTTTGAAGCACATATATTTTTATAGAATGAATAAATAAATCACATGCATTCACATATTACTATGTTAAAAACTTATGTGGAAGCTAAATTATCTAAGAAAATGTAATTCACCATTAAAGTAATTATAAAAACTCAATAATTTGAGTTCCGGGTTAAGATGGCGGCAGAGTAAGAAGCAGCTCTTAACCTCTCCTGACCGAAACACACAAAACTCCTCAAGGGGACATAAAAACAAGTCCAGGCAAACGGAGGAACCCCCACAACAGGGCACAGCGTGGAAGGTACGTGGAATCGAGGCATTTCCATGCTATAAAAGGGTGAAACAGCCCTCACGAAATCACGGGCTGAGCAACCACCCCACACCCATCCCCTCCACACACAACACCTGTAGCTCCGAAGCCAGCTAAAAAGAAATAGAACGATTTTGGGGCACCCATCGAGTCATTGGCAGCTCTGGGGCCTGTTCCTGAGAGCAGCAAGACTTAGGACCCCATTAAGCCAAAAAACGCAGTCAAAATCTGAGTGCGGGAGCAGGACGCAGGGCCCACAGCGCAGGCTGAGCAGAGCGCAGGCTGAGCAGAGAGCAGGCACTGCGGAGGCGTGGGTGGAGACAGACACAGCCAGGAACTAAAGCCTAAGTGGGGAACCAGTGTGGACGGGTATACAACTGTGGAAGCAGCACCCTGAGACTTGTAAAGAAACCTCCGGCAGAGGATCAAGCAAGGGGATCTACCAGGGGGCTTGACCTTGGAAAAAACCAGAACTCAGACCTCAGGAGCCAATAGATCGCGGACAGACACTGAGCGCGAGGATAAATCTGAGAAGCTGCGGGGGTAATGATGGCTACCCAGTCTCAGGAAGTTCAGAAGAGAAAGAATAACAACAAGAAAAAGAAGTCTTTAACACTCGACAGCTTTTACACAGAGAAAATCCAGACAACCAAGCAAACAGAGGAGGAGAACAAACAAGCATCCGGACCCTCCTCAAATAAGGAAAACTCCTCACAAGCTATGGAAGAGTTCAAAACTGAGATTTTGAGGAAAATGGAAGAGATCTGGCAAGAAAATAACTGTTTAAAAGGTAGAATCATGCAATTGGAAAGTGAGGCTCAGAAACCAAATGAACTGATAAGCAAATTGAACTCCAGAAATGACCAGATTGAAAAGGAATACCAGAAGATTATGGCCGAAAACCAGAAGATTATGGCCGAAAACCGAAAGATTATAGCCGAAAATCAATCCCTAAAGGCTAGAATTGAGTAAGTAGAAACTAATGATCTCTCAAGACAACAAGAACAAATAAAACAAAGCCAAAAGACTGAAAAAATAGAAGGAAACATGAAATATCTCATTGAGAGAGTGACAGACCAAGAAAACTGGTCTAGAAGAGACAATTTGAGAATAATCGGTCTTACAGAAAAACCAGAAATTAATAGAAACCTGGACTCCATACTAACAGAAATAATTCAGCAAAATTGCCCTGAAGTCCTACAAGAGGGCAACATAGACATTGAAAGGATCCATAGAACACCTGCGACATTCGATCAAGAAAGGAAAACACCAAGAAATATCATTGCAAAATTCAAGAGTTTCCAAGCAAAAGAAAAAAATCTTACAAGAAGCCAGAAAGAAACAATTCAAATATCAAGGAGCACCAATCAGGATCACACAGGATCTGGCAGCCTCAAAGCTTAAAGACCGCAAGGCGTGGAATACAATATTCAGAAAGGCAAGAGAGCTGGGTCTGCAACCACGGATCAACTACCCATCAAAACTGACTATATATTTCCAGGGGAAAGTATGGGCATTCAACAAAATTGAAGAATTCCAGGTATTTGCACAGAAAAGACCAGGGCTAAATGGAAAGTTTGATATCCAACCACAAAAATCTAGAGAAACCTGAAAAGGTAAATAAGATACAGAGGGGAAAGAAAGAAAACTTATAATTTTTAAATTTGCCTTTTTAAGCGCCTCAGTGAGATCGAATTATCTGTATTCCTATGTAGAGAAATGTTATGTTTAATTCTCTGTAGTGAACTCTATTCACTATTATAATATTCACTATTATAGTAATCAGAAGAATAATTAGCAGGGTGAGGGTGGAACACTAAATAATCTAAGATGGCATGGGGGATGGGAAAGAGGGGGTGAATAGCATGGGACACCAAGAGAAACTTGAGTGAATAAGAAAGTAGAATATTCTATTACACACAAAGAGGGCATGGGAGGGAGAGGGGACAAATACTATTATAAGAAGGAGAGGAAGAGAGCATAAAGAGGTAATAATCAAACTTTACTCTCAGTGTAATCAACCCGGAGAGGGAAGAGTAGCTATACTATCCATTGGGAAATAAAACTCTTATCTAACCCTTCTAAGAAAGTTAGAAGGGATAAACCAAGGGGAGCAGGGGAGTGGGGAGGACAAAAAAAGGGAGGGGAGAAGGGGGAGGGAATTCATAAGGCCTTTAAAAACAAAAAGAGGGGGGGAAAATAAGGGAGGGGTTGAAAGGGAAGTTAATCAAGGGAGGGGAAAAGGGATAGGGTCTTAAAAGCAAACCACTGGTTTTAAAGGAAATAGTTTAAGGAGAAGGGGTAGGAATGGGGGAGGATTTGAAAAAGTCAGCAAATGCACAACTGATGATTATAACTCTGAATGTGAATGGGATGAACTCGCTCATAAAACGTAAGCAAATAGCAGAGTGGATTAGAAACCAAAATCCCACCATATGTTGTCTACAAGAAACACATATGAGGCGGGTGGACATACACAAGTTTAAGGTTCAGGGTTTGAGCAAAATCTTTTGGGCCTCAAATGAGAAAAAGAAGGCAGGAGTGGCTATTATGATTTCTGACAAAGCCAAAGTAACAATAGATATGATTAAAAAAGACAGGGAAGGTCATTACATCCTGATTAAAGGCAGTATAAACAATGAGGAAATAACACTGCTCAATATGTATGCACCAAGTGGCATAGCACCCAAATTCATAAAGGAGAAACTGGCAGAGCTCAAGAAGGAAATAGATAGTAAAACGATAATAGAGGGAGATCTAAATATTCCTCTGTCAGATCTACATGAATCAAACCGAAAAATAAATAAGAAAGAGGTAAGAGAGGTGAATGAAGTCCTAGAAAAATTAGATCTAATTGATATGTGGAGGAAAATAAATAGGGACAAAAAGGAATACACCTTCTTCTCAGCTGCACA
>NC_058130.1:609663734-609710745 GCF_016433145.1 Gracilinanus agilis | reverse complement strand
GGGGGCCTAGCAGTACCAGATATTAAACTATACTATAAAGCAGCAGTCATCAAAACAATATGGTACTGACTAAGAGATAGAGAGGAGGATCAATGGAATAGACTGGGGATAAATGACATCAGCAAGACAGTGGATGATAAACCCAAAGAGCCCAACTTTTGGGACATGAATACACTATTTGACAAAAACTGCTGGGAAATTTGGAAAACAATATGGGAGAGATTAGGTCTAGATCAACATCTCACACCCTACACCAAGATAAATTCAGAATGGGTGAACGACTTGAATATAAAGAGGGAAACTATAAACATGTTAAGTGAACACAGAATAGTATACTTGTCAGATCTCTGGGAAAGGAAAGACTTTAAAACCAAGCAAGAGTTAGAGAAAATTACAAAATGTAAATTAAATGGTTTTGATTATATTAAACTTAAAAGTTTTTGTACAAACAAAAACAATGTAGTCAAAATCAGAAGGGAAACAACAAATTGGGAAAAAATCTTTATAACGAAAAACTCTGACAGGAGTCTACAAGCTTCTTAGTTGATTCTCTAGGATTTTTTTAAGTAGACCATCATATCATCTGCAAAGAGTGATAGCTTAGTCTCCTCATTGCTTATTTTGATACCTTCAATTTCTTTTTCTTCTCTAATTGCTACTGCTAGTGTTTCTAGTACAATGTTAAATAATAGAGGTGATAATGGGCATCCTTGTTTTACTCCTGATCTTATTGGGAAGGCTTCTAATTTATCCCCATTGCATGGGAATGGATGTTGTATTTTGTCAAAGGCTTTTTCAGCATCTATTGAGATAATCATGTGATTTTTGTTTGAATATAAAGAGGGAAAATATAAAAAAATTAAGTGAACACAGTATAGTTTACTTGTCAGATCTCTGGGAAAGGAAAGAATTTAAAACCAAGCAAGAGTTAGAGAAACTTACAAAATGTAAAATAAATAATTTTGATTATTTTAAATTAAAAAGCTTTTGTACAAACAAAAACAATGCAACCAAAATCAGAAGGGAAACAACAAATAGGGAAAAAATCTTTATAACAAAAAACTCTGACAGGGGTCTAATTAATCAAATATACAAGAAGTTAAATCAATTGTATAAAAAATCAAGCCATTCCCTAATCGATAAATGGGCAAGGGACATCAATAGGAAATTTTCGCATGAAGAAATCAAAATTACCAATAAGCACATGAGAAAGTATTCTAATTCTCTAATAATTAGAGAAAGGGAAATCAAAACAACTCTGAGGTATCACCTCACACCTAGCAGATTGGATAAAATGATAGCAGGGGAGAGTAATGAATGTTGGAGGGGATGTGGCAAAATTGGGACATTAATGCATTGCTGGTGGAGTTGTGAACTGATCCAAGCATTCTGCATGACAATTTGGAACTACGCTCAAAGGGCTATAAAAGATTACCTGCCCTTTGATCCAGCCACATCATTGTTAGGTTTATACCCCAAAGACATGATAGATAAACAGACTTGTATGGAAATATTTTTAGCTGAGCTTTTTGTGGTGGCAAAAAACTGGCAAATGTGGGTATCCCCTTCAATTGGGGAATGGCTGAACAAAGTGTGGTATATGTTGGTGAAGGAATACTATTTTGCTCAAAGGAATAATAAATTGGAGGAATTCCATGTAAACTGGAAAGACCTCCAGGAACTGATGCAGAGTGAAAGGAGCAGAGCCAGAAGAACATTGTACACAGAGATCAATACACTGTGGTAAAATAGAATGTAATGGACTTCTGTACTAGCAGCAAGGCAATGACCCAGGACAGTTCTGAGGAACTTATGGTAAAGAACACTACCCACATTCAGAGGAAGAACTGCAGGAGTGGAAACACAGAAGAAAAGGAACTGCTTGAACACATGGGTTGAGGAGGACATGATTTGGAATGTAGACTCAAAACTACCACACCAATGTAACTATCAACAATTTGGAAATAGGTCTTGATCAATGACATGTTAAAACTAGTGGAAATGCGCAATCGGCTATGGGGGGGGGGAGGTCAGGGGGGTGAAGGGGAAAGTAAGAGCATGAATCATGTAACCATGTTAACTTTTCTAAAAAATAAAAATTATTAAATTAAAATATATGATCCTTATATTTGATGTATTTGAAAAATATTGACATAAATTAAGACATAATTTGTGATAATAGTTTTCATGATTAATTCCTTTCATCATGGAGGATGATGTTTAAAATTGTCTATTTCTATTAACCTAAGTATTGAAATGCTCCTTTTCCTTCTTTGCCTTTTCATATTCCTTTATAATGAAAACAATATGCATTCCAAAGATTAATCAAAATGAATTTATTATATTCCTTCTATGTGTCCAGTACTATGGATAAACAAACATGAGCGATAGTCAGGGTCCTTATGGATCTCAAAATCTACTCTGAGGAGTATACTTTGACATAAATAGGTATTTTCAAAATAAATACAAGGTGGTTTTAGGGAAAGGCAACAATTTGCATTTAGGGAAGGGGTGAAAAAAGACTTCAACATCACGTTCTAAAAAGAGGAAATAACCAGTGGAAATGCATCTTGGCTATGAGGGGGGGGTTGGGGGTTGAAGGGGAAAGTAAGAATATGAATCATGTAACCATGGAAAATTTTTCTAAAAAATGAAATAAAAATAATAAATAAAAAGAGGAAATAAGAAGGAACTTATAGATATGAGTGACAATCTTTATAAAGACAGAGATGGGAAATGGAATGTCATATCTGAGAAACATACATGTATGAGTTTGCCAATACTGAAAATTATATAAAGGAAAGATAATGTGAACTAAGAATGGAAAAGTAAGATGGCATAACGTTGTGAAGTTTTTAAAATGTCAAAGAGGGAAGTTTATATTTGATTCTAGAGGTAGTAGGGAATCAATTGATTTTATTTCACTTAAAGAAAATCACTTTGACATCCATATGGATAATAGATTGAAGTAGGAAGACACCAGAAAATTGAGACACTCTGGATAGTCCAGAATTCTTACATTTTTCTAAGAAGTCCAAAATCAATAACTTCCCCCCATAACACATAGCTACATTGTTCAATGAATATGCTGTCACTTAATAATAATACAAATTCAGGTTTTAAATGAAGTCCCAAATAATTTCCCCAAAGATATATCATATTTTAATTATTCTGTAAAATAAGAACATAAAATTACGTACCACTTTTATATTTACGAAGTATCACTTTTCACAATAACTCTATATGTTATTAAGTACAATTTTAATACCATAATTTTATAAATTAAAATAAAATTAAGACTCAGAAACTTGCTCTTGATTAGAAAGCTAGCAGTTTTCCAAAAAATGATTTGGCTCTAGAGTTCAAAATTTGATTATTCAACATCAGATTTAGGAAATTTTTTTCTACCATTCCATGAAGATATGCATCTCTTAGTGCTTCTTATACAATAACAAAAAAGTACTCTAAGTAGTTTTGTTTATGCTTTTGAGAACCCAGTGAAAAATACAATCACTTTTTTTGCCCTTTTGTCTAGTCTTTACATTTTTTTCAGAACTGGAAGTCTTATATTTGATTTGAATAAATCTATGTGTTCAAAAATATTTATACAATTGACTTTTTAAAGTATATGTCCCTTTGAGTTTCATATGTGACTAGTCTCTACATCCAGCCATAGTAAGATTTCATGAAACTAGAAGCTGCATCTTATTTTCTAGGATTTTGTATACAGAAGGAACTGAATTGCTTTTAAAGAAATATGGTATATTCAGGATTTTAAAGTTTACAAAACTATTATTTCCACTGAGAGATATTGCTAAAGTATACTAAACAAAAGAGAGTTTGACCATTATTCATTTCAATACTTTAATGAAATATACCCAAATCGATGATTTCTATTCTCTCTGGTCCAAAAGAAAAAACATATGGCCTAAACATCTGGAAAAAAATACAAGTCGATTGCCAGTGGTAAATAAACATCTACCTCTCAACTTGGATTTCATAGATACTGAAGTCACCCTGCAGTGCTGTTCAGTGTTTTCATTAATTAACTACATGTGTTCCTACTTTTAAATAGTTCACGTTTAAGAAAGGAACTACTTCATTTTTCATGTAGTAGACTTTCAGAGAGGTGCAACAAAGGAGAAATAAAGTCAAATTAGAAGAATCTGACAGTATAAAATCTGAAGTCATGTAGCATCCACTTATGGATTGCACTTTACCAATAAAGTTAAAGAATCAGTTCTTGTCAGCCACTTTAGGGTAGAAAACATCTCTGTTTGTGTACGTGGCATGGGGAGCCGTGTTTGAGGAATGAAACAGACATAGATAGCTATCTAAATGTCTTGTTCAATGAAGAGTAATAGAGTAATGCATGGAAATAATCTGTGGTGGAGTCCATTTGGGGGAGGTGTTGGAGAGGGTTGGGAGAATTTGGTCTAATTGAAAGAGGGCTGGATGTGATACCAGGAAACACTATGAAGCTTGCCCCTGACTTTGTGATCATAACTCTTGTCACTTTTAGATAGTATTTGCTTCTACAAATATAGTATAATAATACTAATAGTACCTTTCTCAGAAAGTTGTTGTTAACATCAATATATTTTCTGTCCTTAAAGTGTTTTGTAAAATTTAACTTACCATATAAAATAACTACTTTTTAAGTTAAATAAGGGAATTAATAAGTGTGGGGTGTGGAAACAGGGTAAGTGGAAAAAAAAACCCATTGGAATCAGAGCCACAATACCTGGGTTCAGCTCTTAGTTTTTCCATTTCCAAGAATAGGACACTGCGTGTGACTTTCACCTCTCTCAACTTCGTGTTCTTTATGTAATGAGAGGGCTGGAGTAAGTGAAAACAAGGGAACTTTCCAGCTCTAAATTTTCATACTGATCATTCAATTGGGTACATATCCATACATATATAACTTACATGCAAATCATGCTAGTATACATTATATAAATATTTGTCATATATCCACATTGAGAATATATTCATAATATTCATGTATATGCATGAATGTATACATATGCATCCTACAGGCATATAATATATGATAGATTTTTATATAGCACTTCTGTATATATGCCATGTATTTCAGACAACCACATGTACACATCATATAGAAGACACGACTATATCACATGTGATACATTATGTATGCAATATGTCATATTTATTATATGTATACATGTATGAGTGTATGCATTAATTTGTGTCCATATCATATACCCCATGAATGCACATATACACAAACCATGTATAACTATATAACATATGATGTATTATGTATGTGATATATATTTGTATATATATGCACATATAATATGACTGGAAGATTCTCAGATTGAGGAATATGCACACATATACACACAAATAAATGAAAAACCATATAATCAGGTTATACATTTTTTATAAATGTATGGTTATTTGTTGGTTTTAAAACTAGATAATAGCCATTTAAAGAGAACATGACTGAATTTTTAAAGATAAGCATAGACATTTCATTTGGCAGACATTAAGAGAGGAGGGTGAATAAATATACTTCTCTTGGAAATGTAGCAGATCCAGTTCTCAATATCTTGTACCCTTATAAAAGTCTTCATAAGGTCTCCCAGGAAGTGAAGTATTATAATCCTATTTAACGTATTTACTTTTTTGATGGCATGCAGTACTTTATTTGAAGTTTCCATTACAGAATGCACATTATTTGATTAGGAATGCATTAGCTGAGCAAACATTTCTGTGAAAATAAACATCAACTTAGCTATATTGGTAAGTTTAAAGTAAACACTCAGATTCTCAGACTAAACCCTAATGTTTGGTTTGATTTAACTTTTCCCCCTTGGTTTCATTTCCCTAAGAAGGCATGACGTGTGACTAGGATACAAAATCCAGAAGGACTTTTCTAAATATCTCAGTGGCTCAAAATGTTTTTTTTTTGTATTTTGCAAATCAGTCTTCTCCAGGGGAACAATGTGCTGTCTCTTATATCGGGGGAGGGGGTGGGGAAAGATGTGACACACCATCTTTGATTGCTTTTCTCCAAATCTTTGGTTGATTTGAAAATACTCATTCGCATTCTATTTCACACATCTCCTTATTCATGATAAATTTTCATAATACTTAGAGTAAAGGGTAATGCTGTGGGAAATTAATGCAAGGTAGTACACTCATGTTATTATGTAGTAACTCAATCTTTATCCAAACTGATATATGTCAAAAGGTTGAGACAATTGATAGCATGTGACAGAGTATATTTGAAATGGCTACCTATAGGAATGGAAAGGAAATGGAGATAAATCTGTGACCTGAGAAATATGGAAGGATTTGATTTCTTGATGAGGACATAGAATAGGTATTGGTAAAGGCAAGCCCTAAGGAGAGGTAAAATTATAGGATGTTGTGATTCAATAGAGAAATGTCAGAGTTTCTAAATAAGATAATAGAATACTTGTGGTTAATGGTAAGATCCAGTGCGAGACTATCCTTATGTGTAACTGGGATTGAGAGGAGTAGATCATGGCTTTTAAGGTAGCTGATGATGTGGAAAGTTTGGAAGTTTGAGGGAAATGGCCAAGCTTGCTGAAGATTGTTAAATTCATAGTAAAAATTAACACAATCCCATAAAAAGGATGAAAATACTTATTTACCATTAGAAGACCTCTATTTGAATCCTACTGTACTTGTGGGACTACAAGGAAGTTGCTTTAACCTTTCCTCTTCTGAGATTAGTTTCCTCTTAAGATTTCTTCCAGCTCTCAATCTCTGATCCTAAGACATATGTGTATAAGTAAGATGCTATGAATTTTAAATTATCATTTCTCTTTTTGTTAAAGTAATATTTGCAATCTAGATTGCTGCTAAGCAATCTGACACAACAGTTAACATCATTCCTGAACCTCTTGGCATCCTCTTGTCTGTGGTCCCCAGTACCATAAAGAGCTTTCAATATAGGTTTCTATCAAGAACTAACCCACCCACAGTGTTGCATGTTCAAAAATTACCGATATCTTTTCCTTTAAAAGTCTTACTTCTCAAGTAATTGATCCTAGCTAGAAATCATAAAGAGACTAAGTGGTTTTTAAAATTCATACTATTATACATACTTTTGCTAACTGCTGAACTGAGTTTTTTTTAAGTTTGATCATTATTGCAAAAACAAATCTCTAATTGGTAGTGTTTCAGTTAATGGAACACAATGGGAAGAAAATCATCAGGTATAGTTGGTGAAGAATTTGAGTGAGGAAACAATGCCAGGGCCAGCCCCAAAGCTTAATTGAGGAATGTCTGAGCCCTAGGCAAAGTTTGAAAATTCTCCCCATTGCATTTGAAAATTTTTCTTCCTGTGTGTCACTATCTGCTGGAAGCTTTGAACATTCACTGAAGCAAATGTGATGATTTATCGCAAAATAAATACATACATCACATGGAGAATGGATTTTCTGGTATTAAAAGTATGTGCATTTATAACAAGTCCCTTGTTGTGCTTCATTGTATACTTTGTCCTAAGTCAATACCTTCATTACATTCTTCCAATGTTCATTCTTGGCCTACAAAGAGGCTATCACTAGAATGCTGACGCTTAGGTGATCTCCCATAATTGGTCAGGATTTTCATAGCTTCTTCCCTACCTCCATTTATGAACCTAATAATTTTCCAGCTCTTTGCTTCACCTCCAACTCCTCCCACTAACTTTCAAGGTAAAGCCTCTTACAGAGAGAATGAGACTGGACCTTTTGTAACTGGAGATCATTTGTAAATCTAGTGTTTGTAAGTTTTGCACTGATTTCATTCTCTGTCAGTTGGAATGGCAAGAAAATAATTTATAGATATTCAACCAAATCTAAGCTGCTGTTTTATCTTTTTTTCAAGAAAAAAGGGCTGATATGAGAATTGCTCTTTACTCCAAAAAAGGTGAAGCAAGATGTATATAATGATTGTCTCCTGAGGTGATGTGGCTGAGTGTAAAGCTTATGAATTGTAAGGACAGATGTCGGTTCCCAGTGACGTGGCTTTCATAATCTGCTGTATCTCTTTGCTTATCCTTCAAATACAATCTATAAAGCAACTGCTCATCTATTTAGTCTTGGGTAGAGCATAGAAATGCAAGTCAGATCTCAAATTTGGTTTGTCGTTCGCCTTCTCGAAAGGAGATGTGATTTATGTTTATAATAAAGTATTTGAAATGTCATTTAATAGGAAAACAAATGGCAGGAGGATTCCCATGAGCAAAGAAAGGGCTGTGGAACTTTGAATTAGACATTTTTATCTTACCACACTTTAAGTTACATATTTTCATTCTAATTGTAAAAATTATCTATCTTGACATATCTTTTCCATTATTTTTTTCAAAGAGAATTCATCAGCTGTGTTAATGATGACACAAAATTTTAATATATGCATTAAACATTTAAGTTTTAATATGTTAACATGTCATAAGATGTGAATAATAACAATGTTTTATATATGAAGTGAAAACATATTTTATGTTGGAAATAGTTATAATGCCTGGCAAGTGACTTATATCCATAACAATTTCATTTAAATATTGCTTTTGCTCCCCATCTATCTTAGATGCAATTTTATAGGCCTTTTAAAAAATTCATTTCACTGTGACCTCTTTGGGACTGCAACTTAGTGCCTCTGGCCTACATATTCAATTGTACTTGTACTGGCTTTCTATTCAATTACCTTTCAAAGTGTAGGAAGCAGCAGAGCCCAGATTTGAAGCTCACCTACTGTCCTGAAGCTCTGCAGGAATTGCAATTCTTGGTTTTGCTGCAATAAAGGGGACTGACAGGCCTGATGGTCGTCCACATGAATTCACAGGATCCCCAAACCTCAAAGCGAGGAAATACTTTAGGAACCATCCTCAGAGTTCACCCCACACCTGACTAAGAATCCTCTTTACCACTTATTCCTAAAGAAGTTGTCAGATTTTACTTGAAGACCTTCATAGGGGAATGAGGGTGAGGAAACCCATTATCTCCTGAGATATCCCACTTCACTTTTGAACAGTTCTAATTGTTAGTAAGTCTTCCCCTGTGTTGACACTAAATCTGCCCCTACTTTTTTCCTTCCCCAGAGTTCTATACTGCTCACAATTGTGAAACTGATTCTTTGAGTAATCCATTCATCTAGGGCTTCTCCCAATATATATCTAGACCCTTTCTTGCCTTCTTATCTTACAGGACTCATATCCATGTTTTGCCAAAAAGGCTTCCATAGGAAATCTCCTTTGATGAAAAGTTTTCCTTTTGTTCTTGCTGTATCTCGGAGTTTATTTTCCATATTCTGAGAGTGTGCACTGAATTTGTATTTACATTCCAATTATAATTTGTATTTACACTCCATCCCATTTTTAAAAAATTAAATGATTTAAGATACAAAATGAAACAGTATTTCCAAGATCATACAAGTAACAAAATTAAGTTTTATACTAAGATCTTCTGATTCCAAATCCAAAACTATTTTTTTTACTATCTATCTACTAATTCTGAGATGGTCTTTAAAAATTATTTCAAGAATAAAAAAATGTATTCAGATTATCAAAGGTGGGAATGAAGGAAGTCACTGGAATCTCTTCTATCATGCAGGAACATAGTTTTATAATAATTAAGACAGAATTAGGAAGTGACTTGCCTTCTTATGTTGAGCATGTAACCATGATGAAGTCATTCTCGTTCTCTAATTCTCAGTTATTCCATATGTCATGATATATATATATATATATATATGTATATATATATATATATATATCCGATCTACTTGTCAGAGTAGCTATTAGTTTGACATGATTAACATGAAAACATATTATAATACAATATTTGAAAAGCTTCAACATATATAAACATTATGAAAGAGTCAAATGTAATAAAGAATAGCTAAAATATGTCTCATTTGGGGAAATGAGGTTTATCCTCAACTTCCTTCTAAATATCATCAAAATTATTTGTCAAAAATTTTAGTGGTCTTTTAACAGTCCCTTTTATGATGCATTCTCTAAGAACTTAGGACCATGACAAATTAAATGGAAGGTGTACCTTCTTTTGACTCTTTTCTCCAGGAAAATAGATTCTATGAATTTAAATCCAAATTCATGCTCCTTATTTCCTAGTAACTGCCTCTTAACTTGTCCTTTACTCCAATATTATCTTTTCTCTCTCCTGCCCACTTCTATCTTATAGTGACTGTCTGAAATAGATAGTTTAATGGCAAATAGGCATTATATTTATGTTATTTAGAGGAATACAGTCATTTATATAAATTGCTTAGCTTTAAAATTTATTTAGGAATTAATGACTCATGGTACGGTGTTTAGAAGACAAATTCTTCCCCTACTTAAAAGAAAAAGTCACCAAGGAGGACAATGGAATTCAGCAGAAGGTTGGCTTTGTACCAGAGCCCCAGGTGGTTCTGGGGAGCCAAGGAAGGAAGTGGTCAGAAAAGAGGAATTAGTGTTTGGCAGTCATCAACCAATTTTCCTACCATAAGCCAATTTTGGCATATGTCTTTCTGAGATGGACCATCAAAAACTGCAATCCTAGAGGGTCATATAGAACCTCATATGGGCAATAGAAGGCAGAAAATAGTCCAGGAATTGTTCTTATTCTGAATTATCTAGATTGGCTGTCTACATGTCCCAGATTCACTGCAAGATTATATCTTCTATAGTTTTTGTGTTGACTTGGCTTCTGACAGGAGCGGTTATTTTAATTTAATGTTTGTGATTCTAAGGACTACAAAACTTTGAAACTTAATACTCTTAGAGAAGCCACATGGCATAGTGATCTTGCCAATAGGAATATCTGGGATCATAGGTTGCCAATGATTGTTATATATGCAGTCACGGTTAAGCCATTTAATATCCCTGAGCTTCAGGATCCATACAGTCTCACCAGCATTTATTAAGTTCCTACTGTATTTCAGATGATAAAAACAAAGTGAAAAGCATCTTACTTAAATTCTACTTGGGGGTATGGAAGCAGAGCTATAATAAGTATCCAGATGATGATAGAAATTATATTTAGAGAGAATGTGAGAGAATATTAGTAAATAATAAGTAGCAGGAGTACTTGATACAGCAATAATAATAGATACCAAATCTAGCTGTAGAGAAATTATCAAACTATTTTATATTCATACTCAGTTGTAGTCCCTCTTTTCTTAATCATCTGGAGGCAGATATTTAGTATGATGATAAGAATCAGGAATATATCTTCAGATATTTCAAATAATGCCTCAGACATTTAATATCTGTGTTTCTCTGGGCAAGACATTTAAGATCCTTCTTCCTTAGTTTCCTATGGTATTAAATGGGTATAATAATAACACCTACCATCTCCAAGCCTAGTTGTAAAGCTAAAATAAGATACTTGTAAAGTCCTTTGAAAACATTAATGTTATATACACATTGCTATTACTGCTGATGTTACTATTAAATTATATATTATATTATTATAACTCTATATTCAATAATTATATATTTATAAATCAAAATTTAATATTACATGTACATTGTCTGATTATGTACTTATACAATGTATTTACAGAAATAACATATATTTATGTATATATTTATATATGTTCTATATAAATGTATAATTATATCTTATTATCATTATTGTTATCATTTTACAAAAGGAGATAAGGAAAGGTTTTTCATCAGAAAAGGCACATATACTAAGTCTTAAAACAGTTACTAAAAAGTTAAAGGAGGAAAAAAAGTACATACCAGCCAGCAGGTCTGCAAAGACACAGATTCCACAGAGAGAGAGAGAACTGGATGGTTATAACACTAATAATGACCTCACAGAGTTGTTGCAGAGTCAAATAAAATAATTTACATCAAACATTTTGAAAACTTTTGAATTTTATTTAAATGTATCTAAATTTTAGCTATAATGCTTCTGCATTGTAAAACCTCAGGAAAATAATTTGTCTTCCACTAGAATATTTTGGATGAGCAATACCCATATATCTCTGAGTCTTGTCATTGTCTTCAACATTTAAAAAAAAAAACAAAACCTAACCACAAAACTTACTCCCCAATGATGTAACACAAATTTCCAAACAAAAAGTTAATACATATTTTAGGAAATCTGATTACACTGTCTCTGAAACAAATTAAGCTCCTATATCAATCCTCTGATTGCTGGATCAATATTTAATTCATTGTCATTTGGCCAAAAGTTTGGAATATCTTTTTTCTTGATGGTTTACATGCTTCGAAAAATAATAGAAAGAATACTACTATATTTAGCGTTATAGAATACAGGGTTGAATTCCCTTTCTTACACATAGCACCTAAGTGACTCATCTGACCCTTTTAAAGTTATACTTTGTATAACTAAGGGTATAGTTTTAGATGACCTGAAATGTCTCTACCAGTTCTTCATTGCATAATACTATTTTCTATCTGATTTAATGTGCAGGCAGTCCCTTTTCACATTAGTTCTTATATGAGCCTTCCAAATGATCTCTTTAACTCTAGTCTCTATCCACACCATTTCATGTTTCATATAGATGCTAAAGTAATCTTTCTAAGGCCTATTTATGAATTCATTGTTTCCCTTTTTAAAAATCCTCAAGATTTACAAATGTTAAGGATCTTGGTCTGAATTCAGTCTTTAGAACTAGGTAGGATAGGAGCCAAGATGGAGGAATAAACTACAACAGCTCCATGTCACCACAAGAATCCTCTCTGACTAAGATTTAAATAGCACCACAAAATGAATACAGGAGTGAAACAATCAACAAGGAGACAGAGTGAAACAAATTTCAGGAAAATAAAAATCAACAAGGTAGGCAGAGATCATATGCAGAACTGGGATGAGAGAAAAGCAGAGTCAGCAAAAGGGAATAGCAAGGGGGGCAGCTGGGTAGCTCAGTGGATTGAGAGCCAGGCCTAGAGACGGGAGGTCCTAAGTTCAAATCCGGCCTCAGACACTTCCCAGCTATGTGACCCTGGGCAAGTCACTTGACCCCCATTGCCTACCCTTACCACTCTTCCACCTATAAGTCAATACACAGAAGTTAAGGGTTTAAAAAAAAAAGGGAATAGCAAACCAAAAGCAAGTCACTCCCTCCACTCAACACTGCCCCCCCCCCATCTGGTGTCCCAGGTTTGGAACCTAAGCCTAAGCCAACATTTAGATTCCCAGATCCTGCCTGGGCAAATGGTCCAAGCCAACCCACACCCCTTGAAATTTCAAACTAGTGGAGAAGTCCAGTGTCCCAGCCCAGGGCAGTCTGGGCTGAAGTGGGCTAATCCATGTGGGTCTAGAGAAAAGCCAGGATTTCCAGTCTGGGCTGGGGATAAGGACATAGTTCACAGTTTGGGGTAGTTGATAGTACTAAGTACTAAGTACTGATCTTTCTGCCTAAAGCTCAGGGTTAGGGTTAGGGCTCAAAGGTGTGCCTGATTGAATCAAGAATGAAAGGAGACCAAAAACTTGAGCCTAAACCTAGGGCTAGAATTTGATCAGTCTCTGACCTTATCAAGATAAGAATGAGGTCAAAAGCTTATGTCCAAGCCAGAGACAAGTTCTTAAGCCATCAGACTCTCAAGGATCAATTGAATAAGCAGGGGGATGGGGCTCCTAGAGTTTTAAGCCTTCAGAACAAGAAAATAAACTGAGAATAACATCAAACAAGAACCAAGGTTTAAAAGGGTGCACCAACTTCCCAAAAAACAGTCTACCTATAATTAGATATGAAAAATTTGCAAAAAACAAAAAAAGCCCCTAACTCTGATGAATTTTTATAGAGAAAAAAGAGCAAGATACAGACACAAAAAGAGATAGTGAAAACAAAGGAAACACACTGAAAGTCCAAAAGAAAAAAAATATGGATTTAAGACAAATTCTGAAAGAGATAAAAAAAGACTTCAAAAACCAATTAAGAGAGGGAGAGGAAAAGTGGGAAAGAGAAATGATAGTGATGCAAGAAGAAAGGAAAGTGATGCAAGGAGAAATGAAGGTGAGATGCAAGAAGAAATGGGCCAACTGAAAAAAAGAGAACTAAAAATTGACAGAGGAAAATCAGGTCTTAAAATCAGAATTGAGAATCTAGAAACTAATTATCTCATGACAAATCAAGAAACAATAAAGCAGAATCAAAGGAATGAAAACAGAGGGAAACATTAAATATCTTATTGAAAAAATAACTGACCTAGAAAATACGACTGGGAGAGCCAATTTGAGAATTATTGGACTATCTAAAGGCCATGATCAAGAAAAAGCCTTGGACATCCTATTACAAGAAGTTATCAAAGATAACTGCCAATAGATCCTCAAACAAGAAAATAAAATTCAAATTGAAAGAATTCACAGATCACCTTCAGAAAGAAATCCTCAAATGGCAACTTTGACGTTGTAATAGATAAAATGAAGAGCCACTGAGATAAGGAGAAAATACCTCAAGCAGCCAAAAAAACCACAATTCAAATACCATCGAACTACAATCAGGATTACACAGGACCCAGTGGCTTCTACATTGCATGATTGAAAGGGATGGAATATTGCATTCAAGAAGGTAAAAGATTTGGGTGACAACCCAGAATCACTTATCCAGCAAAACTTAGTATATTCTTTCAGGGGAAAAATTGGCATTCAATAAGACAAAAGATTTCCAAGCATTCCTGAGGAATAAGCCAGATCAAAATATAAAAAAATTGAACTACTAACACAAGACACAAGAGAAGCCCCAAAAGATAAATGAGAAAGAGGACATTTAAGGGACTCATTAATATCAAAATGTTTATATGTCTACAAGGAAAGAGGATTTCTGTAATTCTCAAAAATTACTCTCAGTAATAGAGAAGATAGAATGAATTTACTCAGAAAGAGGGTGGAGAATTAAGCTGATTATGATGATATGATATATATGATGATATATGATGATATGATGTGTATGTAAATGTGATGATATGGACTGAGCTGTATATATGATATCTATGCATATGAACAACACAAAAAAATCAATCAAGGGCTGAGAGAGAAGGTTGCATTGAAAGAAAAGAAAAGGGGAGCAATAGAATGGGGTAAATTACTGTTGTGTTGATTTAACCAAGATATTTGGGAAGCTGAAGTGTTGGCCAGAAACCAGAAACCTGCAGGACTCACTCCTCCCACACACACACACACAGGCTTGAGTGAATAAGGAGGGTTAAGTACTCCTTTACTCTCACCCCTCCCACCAAGCAGTTAGAATCAGTTGAAAATGGTATTTGATCAGATACACTGGCTAGGGTGAGCGAGGCTAATCCCCTCAAGAAGTTCACTTTCTCAACTTATTTCCCCACAAGTTTGACTAGGGAAGATAGGAGAAGCTTGATGTCTAGTAGCTGTCAGGGACAGAGTGAGGATCAGACTTTTATGGACTGGTAACTGAAGGAATTGCTTTCAGAAGGCTGTGAGTATCCCCAAAATTATAAGTCAGCCCAGTTACTCAAAGATGAAGGTTTACTGATAAAGGCGAGGAAGGGAAGGAAGGGAGGGGTTTCAAGGATTTGGATAAGATCTAGGAAGCCCTGAACTGTTAGACTGAAACAGCCCCTCCCCTCTCAAGAGGGAGTGGCAAACTTTATAACTAGCTTGCCCTCAAATCCTATAATTATCACTTCTAATATCTCAATAATTAAATGATAATTATAATGCTATTGCAGTAAAGGTCTAATTCAGCTAAACAGGCAAACAGCAGAGAAGAACCAAAATGGCTTTTGCCACAATGGCCTCCAAAGCAATCAATAACTGGGATCAGCAAGCAGAGCGATCCCCTCACCTCAACCCATAGGAACCAACTCCCCTAACTGCCCTCAACTGCCCCTCACCCAGAGTTCTCTAGTGGGCATCCCCTGGAATTCTTGATAATGATTGACCCTGTCTCTTGCAGGAATTCCACCTTGCCATTTCCATGTTACAATTACATAACATGCAGAGATGTGAAAAATCTTTACAGAAAGGGGAGAATAAGGATGGTGATAGGCTATGCTTAAACTTTACTCTCATCTGAACTGGCTCATAGAGAAAAAAATAATTATACTCAATGGGTTATAGAATTTTATCTTACCCTAATCATTAGGGTGTTGAATTCTGTCTAACCCCACAGAGAGGTAGAAAGGGAATAGGACAAGGGAAGAGGGAAGCAATTGGAGGGAAGGGGATGTGGAGAAGTGACAAAAAGCAAAATACTGGTGAGAAGTAACAGAGAGAAAGGTAATAGAGCAGATCTAAAGGGGACAATAGGATGAATGGCAATACACAAGTAGTAATCATAACACTGAATGTGAAAGGTATGAACTCACCCATTAAATGGAAGCAGATAGCAGAGTGGATTAAAAACTAGAATCCTAATATATGTTATTTACAAGAAACACATTTGAGGCAGTGTGACACACACACAAATTCAAGGTAAAAGGCTGGAGCAGAATTTATTACGCATCATCTAAAGCAAAAAGAGTAGGAGTAGCAAACATGATACTGGACAAAGCCAAAGTAGTAATTGATCAGATTAAAAGAGATAAGGAAGAAAACTACATTTTGGTAAAAGGTACTATAAACAATGAAGTGATATCATTACTAAATTGTTATGCATTAAGTAGTATAGCATCTAGATTTCTAAAGGAGAAATTAAAAGAGGTAAAGGAGGAAATAGATAGTAAGACCATACTAATGGGAGATCACTACCTTCCCCTTTCAGAACGAGATAAATCAAAGAAAAAAATAAGTAAAAAGTAAGGGAAGTGAATGAAATGTTAGAAAATTTAGAGTTAATAGATATCTGGAGAAAACTGAACAGTGGTAAAAAGGAATATATCTTCTCAGCACTACATGATACATATAGAAAGTTCGATCATGTACTAGGGTATAGAAATATTGCAAACAAATGCAGAAAAGAAAAGATAATAACTGTCACATTTTTGAAACATAATGCAATAAAATTATAATTAACAAGGTTCCCTAGAAAGGCAAATTTAAAATTAATAGGAAACTAAATAATCTAATTCTTAAAAACTGGTGGGCTGAAAGAGAAATCAAAGAAACAATTACAACCTCATTAAAGAGAATGACAATGAAGAGATAACATATCAACATCTATGGGATACAGTCAAAGCAGTACTTGGGAAAATTTATATCTTTGAGTGCCTATGTCAACAAAATAGAGAGATCAATGAATTGGGCTTGCAACTTCTAAAAAATTAGAAAAAGAACAAATTAAAAATCCCCAGATAAAAACAGAATTGGAAATCCTAAAAATTAAAGGGGAAATTAATCAAATTGAAAGTAAAAGGACTATTGAACTAAATAAATAAGACTAGGAGCTAGTACTTTGAAAAAAACAAATAAAATAGGTAAAGTATATTTGATCCACTAAAAAAAGAAAGAAGGAAATCAATTTAACAGTATCAAAGATGAAAAGGGTGATCTTACTTCTAATGACGAGGAAATTAACGTAATTATTAAGAACTATTTTGCCTAGTTATATGGCAATAAATATGACGATCTAGGTGAGATGTATGAATATTTACAAAAATATAAATTGTCTACATTAATAAAAGAGGAAATAGAATAGTTAAATAACCCCATCTCAGAAAAAGAATTTGAACAAACCATTAAGGAACTTTTAGGAAAAATCTCCAGAGCAAGATGGATTTACAAGTTAATTCTATCAAACATATAAAGAAAAATTAATCCCAATACTATACAAATTATTTGACAAAATAAGCAAAGAAGTCTTACCAAATTCTTTTCATGAAACAATAATTGCACTGCTTCCAAAATCACAGAGACCAAAAACAGAGAATGAAAACTACAAACCAAACTCCTTAATGAACATAGATGCAAAAATCTTAAATAAAATACTTGAAAAACACTTCAGCAAGTTATCACAAAGATTATTCATTATGACCAGGTGGGATTTAAAGCAGGAATGCAAGGATGATTTAATATTAGAAAAAACAACCACATAATTGACCATATCAATAATCAAACCAAAAGAGATTACATGATTATCTCAATAGATGAAGAAAAAGCCTTTGATGAAATATAACATGTATTCCTATTGAAAACACCAGAAACATTAAGAATAGAAAGGCCTTTCCCTCAAAATAATAAACAATATCTATCTAAAACTATCGGCAAGTATCATCTGCAATGGTGACAATTTAGAAGCCTTTCCAATGAGATCAAGAGTGAAGCAAGGATGGCTATTGTAAACTCTATTATTTAATATTTTAGTAAAAGCACTAAAAATAGAAATTAGAGAAGAAAAAGAAATTGAAGGTATTAAAATGGGCGACTAGGAAACCAATCTATCACTCTTTGCAAATTATATGATGGCATACTCAACGAATCTGAGAGAATCAACTAAAAGACTAGTAGAAATAATTAACAACTTTTGTAAAGTTGCAGGGTACAAAATGAACCCACATAAATCATCAGCATTCCTATATATTTCTAATAAAACTCAGCAGCAAGAGTTAGAAAGAGAAACTTTATCTTTCACTCCAGATAATATAAAATATTTAGGAATTTATATACCAAGACAAACAGAGGAATTATATGAACACAACTACAAAACACTTTCCACACAATTAAAACTGGGTCTAAACAATTGGAAAAACATTAATCATTAATTGCTCCTGGGTAGGATGAGCTAATATAATAAAAAATGACAATTCTCCACAAATTGATTTATTTATTCAGTGTCATATCTAAAAAACTACCAAAATTATTTTATAAAATTAGAAAAAATTATAACAAAATTCATGTGGAAGAACAAAAGGTCAAGAATATCAAGGGAAAAATAAAAAAATAAATAAGAAGGTTGGGAACCTAGCAGTACCAGTTATGAAATGTACTATAAAGTGCTGGTCATCAAAACAATGTGGTACTAAGAGACAGAGGGGTGAATCAATGGAATATACTAGGGATAAACAACCTCAGCAAGTTAGTATTTGATAAACTCAAAGATATCAGTTTTGGGGACAGAAACTCACTATTTGATAAAAACTGTTGTGAAAACTGGAAAATGGTAAGGGAAAAATCAGGTTTAGATCAATATCTCATATCGTATACCAAGATAAATTCAAGATGGGTAAATGACTTAAGTATAGGGAATGAAATCATGAAGCAATTAGATGAACATAGAATAGTATACCTGTCAGATCTGTGGGAAAGGATTAAGACCAAGCAAGAGATAAAGAACATTACAAAATGTAAAATGAATAATTTGATTGCATCAAATTAAAAAATTTTTGTACAAAAAAACCCAATGTAACCAAAATTAGAAGGAAAGCAACAAATTGGAAAAAAATATTTATGTAGCAGAGGGAGACTTTCAGCTCAAGAAAGTTCGGCCTCAATGGGATTGGGCAGAACCCAACTCCAACCAGTTGAACTGAACAGCTTCAAACCACCTCAGAGTAAGCCAACTAGGACGTCTTTACAAAGCACTCTGTTTGAGACCAAGACAGCTGAGCTGACCCCAGATACAGTAAAAGTTCAAAATAGTATTTTCAGGAACAGAAGTAAGCTTCAGTATATAGGCAAAATCAAGGTGGGGGAGAGGGGGAAGGATAACTCCCCAAATGAGCAAAAAACAGAAAAAAATCTGACACTAGCAAAAATATCTTAACAAGAGAGTTGAACAAAATGAAAACTCAGAAGATAATAGTAACACAAAAATGAAAAGATGTGAAGCCTCAAAGGAAAATATGGAAGGATGTTGAACCCAAAATGAACCCTTTGAAGAGGTTCAAAGTAACAAAAGGGAAAAATGACAAATGTTGAAGGGGATGTGGAAAAATGGGGACACTGATGCACTCTAGGAGCTATGAACTGATCAAACTATTTTGGAGAGCAATGTGGAATTATACCCAGAGAGTTATAAAATGGTATATATATATATATATATATATATATATGTAATCTTAGAGCCAGAAATATCGATTATCAATTCTTGGTCTGTTTCCCAAGGAGATTAGGGAAAAAGGAAAAGGACCTGTATGTTCCAAAATATTTATAGCAGCTCTCTTTGTGGCTACAGAGAATTGGAAACCAAGGACATGTCCATCAATTGGGGAGTGACTGAACAAATTGTGGCATATGATTATGATGGGATAGTATTGCATTCTAAAAATGATATTTAAAAACATGGAAAGAACTATATGAGATAAACAGTGACATGAGTAGAATCAGGGGAATATTATGTTCAGTCACAGAACTGATTCTGAAAGAAAAAAACTGTGAGTGTTACCTTCATAATATAAACAGAAAGGTACAAAAGGAAAGATTTAATATATATATGAACATGCTGGCCTCCCTGATGATAACCTTTGAGATCTGTGGAGGGTGGGGTTGGGCTGTGACACTTGTGAATGCGGTTTATTTTGAAGATATGAAGAAAAAAGTTAAACACAGAAGAGATCTGTGATTTGTTTGCATGGTATCTTTGTTTCCTTTGTATATGGAAATTCTTGTATAGTTTGGTTTTGTAAATATTCAGAATAAGAAAAATATTTTGAAAAAATGAAAGTAACATATTACTTTACTATTTCTTTCTATATAGTCTTTTATAGAAACACACACACACACATATATATAACTATTTCTTTATATATATATGTGTGTATATATATATGCATACACACACACATATATATGTATATATATATATATACAGTGTTTGAAATATGAGTACCCATTATGTTAGTTAAAACAAGATAAAAACAGAAAAGTTCTCTAACTCCAAATTGCTCCTAATTTAAGATTGAGGACAGCAAGATATTTTCAAATAAAATTTTAAAAATCCTGAAAGCTGATCGTTATTGCGATTAGCCATGGTGCAAATAATTTGTAGGATATTATGGGACTCTATAGACTACAGATATCTTGATTTGGAGTTTTTGAATTCCTGAATCCCTAGTCAACTCAGTCTCCCAGAAATACATAGAAAATGAGACTAGAGACATTCATGTATTCATGGAAAATTGGGACATAGGTGGGTAAACAGTACAATTTAATTAATCCAATCCTCTAGAAGTAAATAGCTCACTTGTATGGGGTTAATGAACTCTTCCAAGGGCACTGAGTGGAACCATGTTGCCTCTGAAGAACTCATTGACCTTACAAGGATGAACACTTTTCTATTAGAGAGCACATTCTACCCCAATCCTTAAAAACCATAGGAGATGGCCTCATGTTTATAAGGTATCAAGTTATGACAAACATTGCCATTGTTTTCTTGGATACACAAACACACACGTATCAAAGGATAATTCTCCTGGAAGCTAACAATCCAAGGGGGAAATATGTAAAAGGCTTAAAGGATGGGAAAAATAATTTCTTCTTGTCCTCTAAGACGTACCACATAATCTTTTGTTATTCAGACTTCAAAGGCAATATGATTGAAGGCAGAGCAATCTGAAATTAGCAGTCATTCACAAGTGTCTTTACTCTCTACACAGCTGCTGACTCTAACAGAGAAGTCATGTGTCTATATTTATTTTAAGGTAGACACAGATAAATACTCTTGGAAAATAGACAACTGTTTATGTTATTTATCCAGAAGAATGGAAGCTGCTTGATGGCAGAAACTATTTCTGTGTGTGTGTGTGTGTGTGTGTGTGTGTGTGTGTCCGTAGCACCTACATAGCACTTTGTACATATTAGGTATTTAATCAATAGTTGTTTACCTCTGATGTCTCAACTTCCATCAATTACTTTTACTTTTGCATTCCATATATACACACAATTAATCCAATCTCCTTTCCACAAGGCGTCCCTTCAATGGAGAGCTGAAAGATAATTTGTGAATACCAAGCAAAGTATTTTATCACAGCATATTCCTCGATAACACCATTTATAATCCTAATAATTCAGTTTAAAGAATTTTTTTATACGTTTTCGAGACTTTAATCAATTATCGTTAGCCTGGATAAGGCATTCTTCATCCATGGCCAACTCTGTCAGTATAATATTTTAAGACATAATCCACAAATCCAAATCTATTTATTAAACATTTAATATTATGTCTCTAAATGGTAGCAAAATTAACCAAATGTTATATGTTAAAATTTTATATTGCTATTATATCATGCTGAAAGATGAAATTGTATACATTTCAAATGGATCAATCACTTTTGTTAAACCAATAGTGAAGCAAAATATTATTTTATGCTTAAAAGTTTAATATTTTATTAAATAATATCTTCATGTTCACCTATGTATAGATGTATATATTATGACCTTCTATCATAATTTTGTCTGTCTTTTTATTGTTAAAAATGACCTATACTTTGTAAGGGGGAAAAAGAAATATCATGTGGGCTTGTACATTTATTGTTTTGCCCTAAACTTCTATCATAAGATTAAGGAAATATTAAATTTTATCTTTGCTAATTATACATATACATATATCTTTTATTTTATTTCTTTTCATTGAATCTTGTAACTATTTCATTGGTTTTGGGAAGATGTTAATAACCAACTGCCAACTGGATTAATTTCATATCCTAGTTAATCATTGATGAAGGACTATGGCTTAGTCACTTAGTCAATAAACAATTAAGTGGGTTTTTTTTGCAATGTGCCAGCCATTATGCTAAGGGCTGGAGACAGAATACATGCATTTATTCATGCATATGTGTGTATATCAATGCATCAGTATACACACATACATGCAAATTAATCATGACTCTTGCTCTAAAGGAGTTCATATTCTAAAAGGGAAGATAACAGGCAAATAATTATATACATTCCTATGTACACACCATTCAAATGAACATATGTATATGCATATGTACACACACACATATATATATACATATGTTTATATGTGTATATAAGTATATACACACATATGGTATAGGTAGAAGATGATTTCAGAGGGAATGAATCAAAGTGTAGATGAGACAAGGCCTCTTTCAGTAGGTGAGATCTAAGTTGCATACTGATGGAAGGCAATGTAAATCTACTAAGTCAATAGATGTTTAAGGAATGGGAATTAGCTAGATAATAAGTTCATAGAGGGATCAAGTATAATAATAAGAGAAAGACAGGAAGGGGGCCATGTTGGGGAAAGAATATAAATGGCAATAGGATTTTCTTTCTGATCTTGAATAGAATAAGGAGCCAATGTAATTCACTGAAAGACTAGTGGAAGGTGAAGTGTCAAAGTTAGAAATATTATTTAGGGAAATCCCTGAAAAAGAGCTCATGGAAATAGATTTCTAGTCTATGTCATTCTTGGGCTTTTAAAATTCTATAGTCAATTAATTTACTCTCTGGAAAAAAAACACATCAACTTCAGAAATGCAGGTTGGGGCAATGGATGAAAAGTTGCAGAGTAGACATAGGTTTGATATAAAAAGAAAAATTCAAATAATTATTGTTGTTAAAATGAAATGAGTTGCCTAGGAAGATAAAAGATTTTCCCACTCTAAAAGTCTTTGAGCAAAAACTAGAGGAACCTCAACTGGGCCATTGATTCCTGCTCAGATATGAATTGGATGAGATAATATCTGAGGTCACTGCTACATCTGATATTTGTGATTCTGATTTTAAATGAGACTATTCCCACAGTCAGCCTTTATGTTGGTCAACCCTGGGTTAAATATAAAATATAGCTGAATCATCTCAAAGACTCATACCATTACTCTTATGGAGCCTAGACAAAATGACATGATTGGAACCATATAATATTTATATCATAAATCATTCAGCAAATCATCAATATTGGGAATACAACTGAAAGTACTAATTCTGTGGCTAGTGCAATAGTATCCAGATTTCTATGAAGCACATCTCTTGTGTGAATGAAAAAATAGCTATTTCTACAGTCAAAGTGTGATACATTTTTTTAAATCACAAAATATATTTAGTCTATATTTTGATTCCTCATGATACTGTCTAATTTTACAGGAATGGTTTGAGTCTATGCTCACATCTGTATAATGCATATCCTTAATGTGGTACATAAAGTAGACCTTCACTACCCTTACCAATCTTCCACCTATAAGTCAATACACAGAAGTTAAGGGTTTAAAATTTTAAAAAAGCATCTAGAGAATACATAAGCTACCTTCCTCTGGAGATGTGAGAAATTTCTAGATCTTAATTGGTTATTCATTGCCACTAATAATTTGTGGTCTTATTAAACTATCAGGAACACTTACTTGCTTCCTAGAAGTATTTGGTCATGTCCTGTCCCATATTTAGGTGAGATTCTTTATCAGTCACATTCCCACTACTACACATTAATTGAGAATGGGTTTAGTATGATTTATGCAGTTTTGCTTTAGCTGAGGTTTAACTTAATTATAGGAAATTGATAGTTATAATCAGGACTTAAGTCTCTTTTATTTCTAGGATTAATTGTATAATTTTAATTTGTTTTAAGTAGTATAATAGCCCCCCAGGGCATTGATGGTAGAAACTTTATAACAATTAAATCATCATCAAACAAGAATGGTATCAGGTGATTTTAGTGATCTAAAATTAAGGAAAACAAAAATGTATCTTTATATAGGTATTATTTAAATAGACATTTTTGTGAAATCACAAATCAGTAATGCCTTGAAAGTTATTGTTAACGGATAGGGATAGGGCCCCTACTTTTTATTTAATTGATAATGGGATCTTCCATGAGCTTTGCAGGTGAGAAAACTCTCTACAAATTTAAGTACCAATCTTTTCTGGAAAACTTTGTTTTTGAGAGTTGCTTTGAGTTCTAAGAACTTTTTATTTACCTACAATTAAAGTCAGGTAGATCTTAATCCAAATGGAACCAGTGTATATTGTACCAGACCTGGATCTGAGGAGATGGGATCAAATTTTATTTGATATTTGTTGCCATTGTGATCATAGTCGATTCCCAGTCTCTGAGCTTTTCTTCGGGGCTCATGCCATATGTGAGGTTGTTTTGAAGTATCCTGTAATCAAAGTCTTAGATCTATGGATGGAGTACATAGTTATTTTGTAAGACTTAACAGAGGGAATTTTAACACTTCAAAGAAAACACAGATTCTTGAAGTATTGTGCTAAATGATAGGGCCTTTTATATTTAGGAAAACATAGAAGAAAATTCCCTTTACTATTATCTCTGAACTACATTTTCTTCATTGTTAAATACAATTGAATTGATGATTAGAGTAAAAATAATAATAAGAATAATTATATCTAACATTTATATAGTATTTTTGTGTTCATAAAGTACTTTATATGCTACTTCAATTGATTCTAAAAACTTTCCTAAAAGGTCATTTCTATGATTATCCCTATTTTAAATGTGAGGAAGCTGAGGCACAGAGAAATTAGGTGATTGGTCCAGGATTGCACAGTCAATGACTATCTGAAGCAGAACTCAAATTCAAATTGTGCTAATTCTGAGTCCTGTCATTCTATCCAATGTATCATCTAGTTCTCTACTTTTCTTAAAATTGGGTAATTGCTTTCTTCCCTTCCAACTTTAAGAAGACCATGAGCCTTTTATGAGATGATGTTATGAATAAAGTACCCTAGATCAGTATGTTTCTCCATTAGTATTGTTTTGAAACCTGAGGAAACATATAAATTGTGTATGAAAAGAATAGAGTCAAGAACTACCAGATCTATAAGATACCTTCCTGACCATCTAGTCTAACTCACTTCTTTTTATAGTTGAAGGAAATTTCCTTAAGGGATTTGTAGAATGTTATGCAGCTAGATAGTGACAGAACCACAAGAACCCATCTCCTGCCTAAAGTTTGAATATTTATATGCATAATGTAGAAAGGAGCTTGTTATGAAGCTACAAACCAGTCCCTTAATGGGATAGAATGGCCCATGGGCCATTCCAACTCATTTATTAATATTACTAAAAAGTTTACTTGACTAATATAAAAATATTATACAATTAGAACATATATAATTAAAATTCTTAATGATACTTTTAGTTTGTGATATATCAAATTAAAAGAGTTCATAGAGATTTGGAAGTTGAGGTAACAAAGTCAATCAAATAAAGAATTAGTTTAGAGGGTTTTTTTGTTTATATTTTAAGTTTTCTGTAAAAGTTAATGCTGCTCGACTTGCTAATCTTGTATGAAACTCTAAAGAAGAGGGCATTTCAGTATATGAGACCTCTCTCCCTGTTCAAAAAATATACTAAAAGATCCAGTCTAGAGTCTGAGAAAGAAACTGAGGAAGACTTTAAGACTAAACTAGCTATTAAGCTGCTTCCTTGCTTTCCTTTCAAGGATGGTCAAATGCCCAGAATCTTCTGGTCACCATTTAATTGGGAATTCCATTCACATTTTCTTCAGTTTTGATGCCAGAACTGACTGATAAATGCTTAAGATCTTATCCATCCTTTCTTGGTATGTAAGAGAGTTGTCTCCACCAAGATTTTCAAAGCATTGATTTTTCAATCTGAGGTCCAATTAGAAAGAAATTCTCACATTGGCATCAAGTGGCACACCCACTTATTTAATGAAAATCATGTTTACAACTTCTGTTTAATGACTCAGGGTTTAATGGACCAAAAACTCTTAACTTTTCTAATTAAGGGTGTGGAGGTCGGGAAATTGAATAACTGGTTCAATGTTTTAGACAGTGGAGACAAAAATATGTAATATCTCCTATTTAATAGCAGATGGTTAATAGGCAATACTTGGTGGAACTAATACAGTGATTTAGCTGTATTGATGAGATGAGGGCAAGATTTGGGTTAGGAGTCAGGAAAACAAGTTTTAATTCTAACCTTTATCTAGACTAGCTGCATGAAGTTGGTCAATTGACATTGCTACACTGAGCCTTCATTTTCTTGTCTATAAAATGAAGGGGGAAGGGGAGTTTAACTCTTTGGTTCTTTTCAGCTTTAACTTTTTTTTTAATTTCATGACAGTATGCAAGAGGGATTTCATTATTGGGAAAGTGGTAACCATTTGTATACTTGGTGGGTCGTGCATATTGGTACACTGGAAAATAAGTCTGAAGAATTGAACTTGATTGTACATATATGTCTTTGTTGGGAGAAAGGGAGGATGAGATTGTGCAATAGCTACACAACATATGTACTAAGATTAAAGAGTCAGCAGATCCAATGATAGTGAGGCAATTTTTGTTGGATCTTTTCTATTGTTTTTATTTTTTATTTTTTTGTTTTATGTGCTGGTTCAGAATGCTAATGATAGATTCATCCTGAGAGGGAAAAATATAGAGTATTAACTTTTACATATATTCATTTTCTGAATTCCCCATTTCAAAAGTAAAAAAGAAAAACCACAACCTGCTTACTTGTAGGCTCTAAAAGGCCAAATATTAAACAACCTTACATATAGTCTGATAAGCAATACTGGGTTCTGATATATGTTGATAGTGCACCATTTCACCTCAAAATCACTAATTATTTTGGTTGTCATGTATTAATTAATTTTGAACAAATTGTATTTTGTTAACTCCTTGACAACAGAGACTACCTAGATTTTGTCTTTATGTCCATAAGGCCTGGTACAAAGAAGTATCTTGGTGCTTGTAGATTTATTGGTATTCATATTTTGATAGGGCTTCTAGAAATGTAAAATATAAATACACTTCAAATCTTGGGCAATGAATTTAACAATCTATAAAAAAGCTTCAGGGTCTTTCTTAAATGGTTGTCAGGAAGGAGTGTATCTTATGAACTTGACCTCTATCAATCAACAAACAATATTTATTAAGTACCTACTATGTGGTTGCAGTTTCTATAGCAAGTGAGATTTTTACAGGGTGAGGTTGCTAGCCTCGCGCCCAACCCTCCTCCTTTTTCAGCTGGGCTTGGGACTGTCCTTGGCGGAGTTAGAAACTGCAACCTCATTAAACCAACAAAACCAAGGATCGCCTAGTCTGGAAGATTGCTCTCCAACAGAGGCCACTACGCCTGCTGGCAAAAGCCAACAAACTCCAGGCCTACGTCAAATCTTGAACATCAGATGGCCTGAAAAGATTTCCAATACCAGACTCTGGGAAAGAACAATTCAGTATCCCATCAGTCAGGACTCTATGAAAAAAAATATGGAACCTACCAGGGAGGAGAAAAATTGGAAGGCCAAAACAGACCTGGCAAGGATATGCTCAGTTGGTGGAAGTTGCCCAGAACAGAGTCCATTGGTGTGAGATGGTTGTGGCCCTATGCTCCTCTGGGAGTCAATAGGAATAATAAAAAAAATGATAATAAAAATAATACCTACTATGTGGAAGGTTCTGATCTAAACGGGGGGGAAAAAGACCACAGGCAGCTTCATTTACTCTCTTTACTCTCTATTCCTACCACTTAAATTCACCTCACAGTCAGGGGATTTTCAAAACAACATCACTTAAAATCTATTAATTTTTAGGAGAATGTTAAAAATAAGAAAAAATAATTTAACCTATTAAAATAATTGTTTGTTGTCTTTCAGAATAAAAAATAAACTGCAGGTGAATGCAAGCTGATTTTTACAAGATGGATATAAATTAATGCAGTTTGAACCAAACAATACACAATCCATGCCCAAATACTAATGTAAGTTTTCACTGGTGAAAGGAGATATAAAGGGGTAGAGTTGTCCTCATTTGTCCTTAGGTTTCTTTTTTCTTCCTTCCTTCCTTCCTTCCTTCCTTCCTTCCTTCCTTTTTCTTCCTTCCTTCCTTTCTTTCTTCCTTTCTTTCTTTCTTTCTTTCTTTCTTTCTTTCTTTCTTTCTTTCTTTCTTTCTTTCTTTCTTTCTTTCTTTCTTTCTTTCTTTTTTCTTCTGTTTTTTTTTTTGTTTTTTTTTGCAGCTGAGTAAGTGAAAAGAATTGGAAAGTGAGATTTTTCTTATTTCCAACTGTTACAATATGGTTACTTACTTGCCCTACAGAGAACTCCTTGAAGGCACTAACCCAGTCGCAAATTGGTATACATCAGCATTTTGCATAAAAAGAAAACATCTATATCTAACTCTAGCAACAATGAAATCAATACAGGAACATTTCAGCACAGTCCTGCAGGCTTTTATGCATTTACTGCTACTATATGGTGCAAAGGGAAAAACAAAAAACAACAAAAAAAAACCCTCTGCTTGTTTAATAAATCAACTTTCGATACATGATCATGTAACTTTCCCACACTGACTGCCTGGAGAGCATGCTGCAGATGTTAATTCTCCCCCCACCCCATTTTCTTCCTTCCTATTTCCATCCTTATTTGAGTGTTTTTCCTCATCATTAGGAGTGTTTTCCTCTTCGCTGTTTTGTTTGTATGCTGGGGTTAAATAACCTGTTATGATGTTTCTATCCCAGCCTACTCCAGAGCTTCAGAAATGTCATAAAAACAGCATCTAACACACACCAAAGTCAAAATGCTGCCATCAGCTTGTTGCCTATACCCCACTGTCAATAGAATTAAACACATTTACATAATTGTGTTTGATTTTTGTTTACCATTGAGTTTCTGAACCCATTACCCCCCAAACTAATCAAATACCTGGGTCTGATGCATTCCAAAAGTCATCTGTACAAAGGTTTTAATTCTTTGATAAATAATAAAAAATGTTTAAATGACTTCAAGTATTTTAAAATTATATTGAAAATTCTATTGGGGCAGAAATATACTGCCAAGGATGTAAGAAACACTTTTAAGAAAATGGAACATTTTGAAAAATATGGCTCATTTTGGGGTAGGGGTAGTCATGTGGATTGTTTTGCGTGATTTGTAGAAGATAGGAAAGAGTCAAAATTTCCTTCCTACTGGTGAGCAGGATGGTGAACAAGTTGGATCTGTAGGAATTAACAACAGAAGTCATCAGTTCTAGATTTTTAAAGTGGCTCTCCATGAACCTTGTTGAAACTTCACAGTAGTTTATGTGGCAATGATTTTAACTACCTAGAATATGAACACAGAAATTCACAGGTAATTCTTATCCTAATCCAGGTTATAAAGAGCCAGAATAAAGGTATTTAAGAATGGGTCATGGAGCCAGGAAGGCAGTGATTAAAGTTCTGCCTCTTATGTATACTTGCTATACACCTCTGATAAATTAATCTCTCTGCTCTAGGGATATCTCTGAGACTAAAATAAAAAGAAAATACTGATTTGCATTCAAGTTGAACAGATATGCATAAATTATAAATGCATATTGATTGAGTTCAATGCTGCTTTTTGATATAATCTTAACTGGGCCCTCACTTCAGCAAGGCAATTCTTTTTAATCTCCCTAATACATTAACTTCCCATTCACAATAGCAGCTGTCCCAAACCCTTTGATCCTTTTTCAGTTCTTCTACTGTACCACCTCCCACACACTTTAGATGAGGACTTCACCTCATATTTTACATAAAAAGATTGAGTATTCCCCCTTCTTTCCTTCCTCCTCATCTCGTTACTCCTTCTTTCCTTCCTCCTCATCTCATGTTACTCAAATGTCTTCTTCTGCAGTCTTCTGCTTATCTCAGATAAAGAAATATTTCTTCTCCTTGACAAGTCTAATCCCATAAGAAGCACCCTTGATCCAAGCCTTCCTATATTCTCCAGAAGATTAATCCAGATATCACCTTCTGTTCCTCATTGAATATCAATCTTTCCATTTTGTCCTGCTGTTATCCTGATGTCTACAAACATTATGCTTCATACTTTTAAAAATGTTGTTATTTTATCTAAATATTGGGCTATATTTTTTTTATCCCTTTCATGGTTGGAATCTTTAGGAAAATGATCTACAATTAGTTTCTTTCTGTCTCTGCCCCTTTCTCTATTTCTCTCTCTCTCTCTCTCTTTCCACTAGATGTATATTTTCATATTTTCTCCTCCACTAGAAGGTGAGATATTATTTATTCTGTCTTAATTTTAAAATATTTTTATTTTATCTTTATTTTTCTTTGTAGTTCTAGATTCTATATAATTTCTAGATCTGATCATAGAATATATATTGGATGGAAGTTTTGGATTTATTTAACTAACTGTTATTTCCCCAAATAGCTTACACTGTATCCCTGGATTTGAGAGGTAATCATTGAGGCACAGTCAGAAATATTAACAATTCTGACAATAATGATGATATTAATGATTTGTAAAAAGTTTTAATGTTTGAGAAATTTTATGTTTATGCATATATACAGATATGTGTACACATATAAACTATTTACAATCACTTCTTTTGCCAAACCAAGCAATCAGTATACTTGTCAGATCTCTGAGAAAGGAAAGAGTTTAAAACCAAGAAAGAGTTAAAAAAAGTTACAAAATGTAAAATAAATTATTTTGATTATATTAAATTAAAAAGGTTTTGTACAAACAAAAAGAATGCAACCAAAATCAGAAGGGAAACAACAAACTGGGAAAAATCTTTATAACAAAAAATTCTGACAGAGGTCTAATTACTCAACTATACAAGGAACTAAATCAATTGTATAAAAATCAAGCCATTAATAAATGGGCAAGGGACATGAATAGACAATTTTCAAATGAAGTAATCAAAAGTATCAATAAGCACATGAGAAATTGTTCTAAATCTCTAATAATTAGAGAAATGCAAATCAAAACAACACCGAGGTACCACCTCACACCTAACAGATTGGCTAAAATGATAGCAGGGGAGAGTAATGAATCTTGGAGGGGATCTGGCAAAATTGGGACATTAATGCACTTCTGGTGGAGTTGTGAACTGATCCAACCATTCTGGATGACAATTTGGAATTATGCCCAAAGAGCGATAAAAGAATGCCTGCCCTTTGATCCAGCCATACCATTGCTGAGATTATACCCCAAAGAGATCATAGATAAACAGACTTGCACAAAAATATTTATAGCTGCACTCTTTGTGGTGGAAAAACACTGGAAAGCAAGGGTATGCCCTTCAATTGGGGAATGGCTGAACAAATTGTGGTATATGGTTGGTGATGGAATACTACTGTGCTCAAAGGAATAATAACCTGGTGGAATTCCATGTGAACTGGAAAAAACTCCAGGAATTGATGCAGAGTGAAAGGAGCAGAGCCAGAAGAACATTGTACACAGAGACTGATACACTGTGGTACAATTGAATGTAATGGACTTCTGTACTGGCAGCAATGCAATGACCCAAGACAATTCTGAGGGATTTATGGGGAAAAAAAAAAAAAAAAAACGCTACCCACATTCAGAGGAAGAACTACAGGAGTGGAAACACAGAAGAAAAACAACTGCTTGAACACTTGGGTTGATGAGGACATGATTGGGGATGTAGACCCAAAAAGACCACACCAATGTAACTATCAAAATATGTAAATAAGTCTTGACTGACCACACATGTTAAAACCAGTGGAAATGGGAGTTAGCTACTGGGGGGGCGGGGTTTGAGGGGGTGAAGGGTAAATTAAAAACATGAATTATGTAACCATGGACATTTTTTCTAAAAATAAAAAATTAATTAAAAAAAAGAAATTAGTTAATACTGTCCTTTTCTTCCCTACCACATATATATTTTTTTCTCACATATTATTGAAGCTTATAAATCAGTTGAAACAGGTGAGTCTTTTAAAACACTTCTATAATTAAAATAATCATTAGTTAATTTTTATTTCAGCTTTCTGTGCTTCTTTTTCCAAAAAAAATAAGAATAGGTTTTTATAAACATTCATCAAATATCTTGTGGTGCATAAAAATCCTAATTATTGTCTAAGAGAATGCCATTAATCATCTTCAATCAACTTCTTCTAAAAGTCAGAGACAAAATCTCTGAATCTTCTAATAGAAGATTAAAACCACATTATTATTTAGCCTTTTGACAAAACAGCTATCGCCCAAAGAGACCCAGGACAATTCAAGTCTCATCATTTGAAATTTTCCTAATTGAAAGATGATCAGGAGCAGACCGTGGGAAAATAATTTTAAAAAATAGAAATTAAGTTTAAAGTCTATTTAAATTTTAGAGATGAAGAAAGCCATGTTGCATCTCAGCTTTAATCAATAATAACATTTCATTTTAAGAAATTCTCATGAGGAAGAAAGTTAGGTTATGGCAAAACAACAATTCAAAACAAAATTCAAAATGAAAAGAAGTCCTTATGTTTTTGTATGTTCTGAAATGTTTGATGACCAGTCCTGAAAATAAGGAACAAATAAACAAAAGGGAAAAAAGTTTCTTTTAAACTAAAATAATGTGATCAGAAGAAAAATGGAAGAACTCAAAGGCTCTATACTTTACAACTTTTTTAATTTATTGTATTATTGCCCCCTTAAAATAAATTTAAATTCATCATGTGACTCCTCTCTTCCAAAAATTTCATCAGCATATGGGTATTCTAGCTATACGGTACCACTTCAATCTCTCCTTTACCACCACTAATTCTCAAATGGATAAGACCCAAAATGCCACTTTTTAAATTATATTTTATTTTTCCCTAATTATATGTAAAATATTTTAGCATTCAATTTTTTAAAATTCCGCATTCCAAATTTTATCCTCCCCTCACACCCCTCCTTTCTCCCTGAGATGGTAACAATCTGATATAAATTTTATATGCAAAATCATGTAAAACATTTTCCACATTAACCTTTTTTATGGAAGAGATGAAAAAAGAAGAAAGTGAAATATATGTTTGTCTGCATTCAGAGTCCATAAGTTCTGTTCCAGAGCATAGATAACATTTTTGATCATGAGTCTCTAGGATTGTCTTAGATCATTGTATTGATAAGAATAAGTCATTCACAGTTGCTCATCAAAAAAATACCAATGTCACAGTGTACCATGTTCTTCAGGTTCTACTATCTTCACTTTGCATCAGTGCAGTTGTCCAGTTTTTCTGAAATTATCCTGCATAGCATTTCTAATAGCACAAAAGTATTCATTCTCAAGCATATACAACAACTGATTCAGGCACTCCCCAAATGATGGACAATCCCTCACTTTCCAAATCTTGGTTACCATAATAGAGGCTGTAATAAATACTTTCGTACACATAAAACATTTTCCTTTTTTTATCTCAAGGATACATATCTGGTAATGGTATTGTTGAATCAAAAGGGATGAACAGTTTTAAAGTCCTCAGATTCCACTGCTTTCCAGATGGGTTGAATCATATCGCAACTTCACTAACAGTGTATGAGTGTCTTGCATTCCCTATAAGATTTATCATTTACTTTTTCTGTCATATTAGCCAGTCTGATAGGTATGAGGTAGTACCTCAAAGTTTTTAAATTAGCATTTATCTAATCAAGAGTGATTTAGACCATTTTTAAATATGACTATATATGGCTTTGATTTCTTCATCTGAAAACTGCATGTTCATATCCTTTTTTTTCTGAAAAGGATCTCTTCATATGAAAAATGCATGTTCATATCCTTTGACCACTTATCAATTGGAGATTAACTTTACTTTATATTAATTTGACTTAGTTTTCTTTATATTTTATAAATGATACCTTTATCAGAGAAATTATGTAAAAAATTATCCCCATCTTTTTCCTTTGCCTCTAAACCTGATTGCATTGGTTTTGTTTGTACAAAACTTTTTAAATTTAATATAATGACAAATATCTGTTTTATATCTTATAATGATATCTTATATAGTCCTAAACCCTTCCCTTATCCATAGATCCTACAGGTAAACTATTCCATACTCTCCTAATTTGCTTAAGATATCATTCTTTAAGTCTAGAACATGTACCCATGTTTACCTTATATTGGTATATAGTGTGAGATGTTGGTCTATTCCCAGTCTTTGCCCTACCATTTTTTAGTTTTCTGACAATTTTGTCAAATAGTATGTAGTTCGCACAAAAGCTTAGATCTTTGGGTTTATCAAAAATAAATTATTATATGGGGCAGCTGGGTAGCTCAGTGGAGTGAGAGCCAGGCCTAGAGACGGGAGGTCCTATGTTCAAACCCAGCCTCAGCCACTTTCCAGCTATGTGACCCTGGGCAAGTCACTTGACCCCCATTGCCCACCCTTACCAATCTTCCACCTATGAGACAATACACCAAAGTACAAGGGTTTAAAAAATAATAATAATAATAAAAAAAACTAAATTATTATGATTATTTATGACTAGGTACTCATGTACCTAATCCAGTAGCAGATTTTTTGATGATTACTGCTTTGTAATACAGTTTGAGATCTGGAATCATACTTCTAGGCCACCTTCCTTCACAAATTTTTCATTGATTCTCTTGATATTTTTGACCTTTTGTTCTTCCAGATAAATTTTGTTGTTTTTTTCTTAAGTAGAACTTTCCAAATGAAAAAAGGCTACTCCAGAGAGTGGTCAAAAACCATTTTAAGCTCCTAAGGTGTGCCAGGTATCACATAAGCATTATGGACACATATAACGAAAGAGTCAGTCCCTTTTCTTAGGGAACTCATACTTTAACTGAGTGATGAGTTCCTCATCATTGCTGCTATACAAGTATAGGTTTGATTACCATTTATCAAGGACTTTAAAGGTGGAATTAATAAGTCTAATAGTGATTGGATCAGATGAACTATGAAGTCCTAATTTTAAGATTCTATGTAAATATTAAACAAATAATAATAACCATAATAAAACTTTCCTATTTTCTCTAATTATTTATATATAGTAAGCAAGCTGTTGTTTTATAAAATGAAGTTAACATTTATGTAACCACTGAACTTAGACAATTATTACTTATGTATTCTGAGAAAATGAATGCAACTTCTAAAGTGTGTTAATTTGAAGCAGCTTAAGCTCAGGGAAAATCTCACTTAATATTTTCTTTTGTTTTGTTCTTTTAAATATTTCAAAGAAGATTACATCACAAAACATCTTTCTGTCCATGGGCAATATTCTGTGGGCATGGATTTCATAATAGGGGAATCAGGCAGAGACAAAACAAAACAAACCAAGGAAACTCTTTCACAATAAAACAAGATATTTCCTCCAATAAAATCTTTGAATACACTTGATTATGTGTAAACAATATAAAGATCACTACTTATCATCCCTTTTTTAATAAACAAAATATGGATATTTCAAGCTCTGATAGTGAAACATTGAAAATAGCAGGGTGGAATTCCTGCAAGATACAGGATCAAGCCTCAACCAGAATTCCAGGGGAACCCCCCCCCCCCGGAGACCTGTGGGTGAGGGAACAGTTTGAAAGCAATTAAACAGTTGATTCCTGGGGTTTGAAGTGAGCAGGTCACACTACTTGCTGTTCCCAGATTTGGGATTGCTTTGGAGGCCATCTCCCAAAAGAACCATCTTGGTTCTGCTCAGTGATTTGCTTGTATAGCTGAACTAGACCTTTCTAGCAATAGCATAATTGTTATTTAGTTATTTTAGATATTAGAAGTGATAATTACAGGCTTGAGGGCAAGCTAGCTAAAAGTCTGCCACTTCCTCCTGGGGGGGGAGAGGCATCTTCTACATAACAGTTCAGGGCTTCCCAGATCTTATCCAAATCCTTGAATCCCCTTCCCTGCCTTCCCTTCCTCTTTTATCAGTAAAACTTCATCTTTTGGGAGCAGTGCCTGTTTATTATTCTGGGGATACTTACATCCAACTTCAGCTAAGTTTCCTTCAGCTGTCCGGCCCATACAAGTTAGATTTGTCTGTCCCTGATAACAACAAGACATTAAGCTTCTCCTATTGTCTCTCAGTCAAACCTGTGGGGAATATAAGTTGAGAAACTGAATATCATTAGAGATTTGCCTTGCTGAGCCTTGCCAGAAGACATCAGTCTTGCCTCCATTTCCAACTGATTTCCAACTGCTTGGTGGGTGGGGTGAGAGTGAGTCTAGCCTGTGTGTGGGGGAAGAGTGAGTCTTGCAGGTTTCTAGTTTCAAGTCATCTCTTCAGCTTCCCAAACATCTCTGTTAAGATCAACATAACAGATAGATAATGGTAACTCTTTCTTTAGTCTTACACAGGAAGATATCAGAGAATGAAAAGATTTAGCTTGTTTAGATATGGGATGGGAAAAGCACTGAACCTATAGAATACATAAAATAGGAAAAAATTTGTCAAAGGAATTACATGCTTGGTTTTGATACTATAGGCAAAGCTTAAGGAAAAATTATTTTTAAATTTTACAACTTTATTCCAACAACTAAAACAGTTTTAGGTTCTCTTGGCATTTTTTAGGCCCAGTCTCTGTAGTATTTCAGTCCTTTTCCTATACTGTCTTCTTCCTAGTATAATGTCAACTCCTTCAGGGAAGGTAATATTTTCATTTCTGTCTTTGTATCACCAGAAAGACAACATGGCATAATTGATAGAGAGCTGGCCTCAGGGTCACTAAGGGCTAGGTTTATAACCTGCTTCTAATATATACTGGTGGTTTGACCCTGGTAAAGTCATTTATATCCTAATCCCCTTATGCAGTAGTCTAAGGGAGAAAAATGTTTCTCCTCAGTATTGGGAGAGAGAGCTTTCTTTTTTGGCACTAAGTAGGTATTTAATAAATAATTGTTATATTGAGTAGAATCTTATCTATTTCTCTCTCTTCTTTCTTGGAAAAAACCGTTCCATTTTTAAAGGTAAGAACTTAAAGCCATCTACTTCTTTTTTTTTTAATTTTAAACCCTTAACTTCTGTGTATGACTTATAGGTGGAAGAGTGGTAAGGGTAGGCAATGGGGGTCAAGTGACTTGCCCAGGGTCACACAGCTGGGAAGTGTCTGAGGCCGGATTGGAACCCAGGACCTCCCGTCTCTAGGCCTGACTCTCAATCCACTGAGCTACCCAGCTGCCCCCAAGCCATCTACTTCTTAACTTCTTATGGTATTCTTTGTTTTGGGGACAACTTCATTCTCCTCATAACACTATCTTTATGTTGGAATAGTATTTTTCAACTTATAAGGGAAGATTCATTTTATAAAATATATAGTGCTGTACAGATATTTGTTATACTCTTATTCCAACCATGCAATAGCCTGATGAGATTAGACAGATTCAGTATTACTCTCCCCAATTTAAAGATAAGGAATTGGGATACTTTGTTGTGATTTTATCAATGTTGCCTCATTCTCTGCTGTGACAGATTATAATCCTCCTATACCACTTTATATTTTCGTTTTTAAACCCTAACCTTCCTTCTTAGAATCAATACTGTGTATTGGTTCTAAGGCAGAAGAGTGGTAAAAACTGGGCAATGGGGGTTAGGATCACATCACAGACATCACAGATTTGTCTGAGGTCAAATTTCAACCCAAGATTTCTCCATCCTGGACTTGTCTCTCAATCCACTGAACCACCTAGCTGTCCCACAAGCCCCATCCATTCACTGGGATTGGCAATCTTCTTTTAGATTTCTTAACAAAGCATAAATACCGATTAAACTGCTTGAAATTTGTTGTTGGTTCACATAACATGAATAATTTATGTCCTTTCATATTGTTAATTCATGCCCCCCAATACTATTCATCATTTTCTAGTTACATATTTCTTAGACAAAATACTTTATGCCATTTCTCTAGCATAATTCAATATTGGCAGTATGTTATAGCTCATTTAGGTCACCTCTCCATATGACTGACTATTGACCTTAGAATTCTTTTGAGGCAGTGGTATTCTGTGTTTCACAACTATCTGATATCATTGGGGTAATGTTAGTGCTAAAAATATAGTCTTGTGATGGAACCAAGATGGCAGAAAAGGTACGTAAACCCAACTGCTCTCTACCAAACCACCCTACAAAAAAACTATGTTATAATGCCTCAAAATGAATTCTTTAAGTGACATGACCTGAAAAAAATATATAGTGAAGTAAGTTTTCAGCCCCAAACAAATTAGAAGGACAGCATAAAAGATATATTGCATGGAGTGGAGGTATGGAGCAAAGTGGCATGTCAAAGATGGCCCCTTCACTTCACTTAACTCTCCATAGCTCTCTACCACAGATGGCAAGAGAAGGTCGACAACTGCTCAGAAGGAGATTAAAGGGGTACCTTTGATGGCTCTAAGTGCAAGACTCTAGTCACATTGTCCCTTCATAGATTCAGGTATAGTTTTGGGTTGTGGTTTCAGTATCAAGATAAGCACCAGCACATGCTAGTACTTGTGTCTGCAGAAGAGCAGAAGACCTTAATGGCAACTCTAAGGTGGAAAAGAGTGCTTGTAGTTGCTCACAGACCAGAGCACAGGAGAGCATTATACACATATCTTCTTCCATCATACCAACTTGGAAGAACTGATAACTTAAAGATCCCCAGAGTTAGTTCTGAAGGCAATTGCATAAAGAGTCTGAAGCTTGGAACAGTGCTTACTTTATCACACTTACAAAGCCCAACTTTTAACAGTTTAAGTTAAAATCAAATATAAAGGCTAGAAAATGAGCAAACAACAAACAAGAAACTAAAAAAAAAACATTTTGGTGACAGGAATAACCAAAATACAAATTCAGGAGATTCAAAATAGTAGGATGAGAAAAATAGTATCGCAAAAGGGAAAATAACTTCTTAAGAAAGGAAACACAAAACCTCGAGGAAGAAAATGGCTCCCTATAAATTACAATTGAACAAATGGAAACAAATGATTTCATGAGACAGTGGGAAATAAAACAAATTCAAAAGAATGAAAAAAAATCTCTGAAGGAGGGCAGTAAAAATAGGCATTAGCAAATTATTCAACCCTTCTGGAGAACATACAACCTTCTTATACAAAAATATTTATGGAAGCTCTTTTTGTGGAAACAAATAATTGGAAATTAAAGGAATTGCATCCATTCAAGAATGGCCGAATAAGTTTTGGCATAGGCTTATAGTACAATTCTATTTTGTCATAAGAAATGACAAATAAGATGATCACAAAAAATCATGGATAGATTTATATAGAGATATAAAGTGAATCAAGCAGAACCAGGAGAATGTTATACATATACAAATGATGTATGATAATCAACTGTGAATGGCTTAACTATTATCAACAAGGATCCAGCACAACTCCAAAGGACTCATGATAAGAAATGATATCCACTGCCGTAAGAGGAACTGATGGAGTCTTCATGCAGCCTGAAGAATGTCATTCCTCACTTTATTTCCTTAGTTTTTCTCTCATTTAAGTGATATGTATCCTGTTTCAGGGTATGAGGAGCACGAAAATATGTATTATATGATAATACATGTACAACATATATTACTTGCCTTCTTGGGAAGTGGGAGGGTTGGTAGAGAGGGAACAAACATGAATTATAAAATGTGGGAACCTGTTGTTATAAATTGTATGAATACTTAATCTGGAAAAAATAAAAATAAAATTTAAAAAAGACCCATTATTATTGCCTCAAATCTTATAAGGTGGTACATTATAAGCAAAGTACTTTTTTCCTCTCTTATCATGATTTCCTCTTTCATAATTGAAATCATCATTTATTTATATGAAAACACTTTTGATTCCTTCAAATATAGTCTTATTTCACATTTATAAACTTCTTAGATAATATGTATAGATTCTATTCTACACCTTCCTCCACTCCAACTGTCCAAAATAAACAAACATAAAGATTTTAAAAATCTTGGCAGTAAAAAAAAAGGGTGAGCCAAAATACCACAGGGTATGAACAGTAACATTTTTTTGATTCTGTGATTATTGAACAAGCCACCCAAAAGGACAATAACACTTCTACTTTATTGATATTTTTCTAAAGATTTTGATTTTATTTTTAATTCATGCCATAGTCAGATAAGGAAAATACTGTATAAAATAGGTCCAAATATAGTGAGAATACTGGAGTGTTTGATATTCATATGAAAAAACTGTTCTCCACTTAAAACATACAACCAATGCCATAATGTCAAGAACAATTGATAGAAAACCTCACATTTTCCAGGGAGATTGTTAAGCTTGTATGATTCTGTCTAACCTTAAACCCATTATCATCACTCCTGAATAGAAGAGTGTGACTTTCACATGAAAGAGGAAGCTGTAGCAAAACATCATATTAATCACTCGATGTACTTGGATGACATCAAGTTATATGACTGCTGAAAAGCACATTAAACAGCTGCCTCATCTCATAGAAACTCGAACAATATCAAAATGTCATTTGGACTTGATAAGTGTGAAATGTGCCTTAGAGCTTAAAATTAGAGGCCAAATTGAAAGAATAACTAAAGCTAATACTTAAAAAATATCTTGTTCCCTACAAAAGACCATCCAGTATAAGGCTAAGGAGGGGAAAGAGAAAGCTGTAGATGTTAAGAGACTAATTGGTATCCTGAAGTCAAAGTTGAGTGGGAAGAACCTATTTATAACAAGAAACCCCTATGTAATATCTCCCCTAGCATATTGATTTGGAGGGTGAAAATGGATAGCACGTTGCTAGTAAAATAGAGAACTTGTCACTCCAAAGCATCTAGTGAGAGATTAATATTTCCTTATTCAAAAGTAGGATGAGAATTGATAGAAGTTTCCAAATATTGGAAAAACCAATTGAAAAGACTTAGAAATACTTTTGGATCATAAACAGATCTCACTTTAAAAAGTGTTAGAGGGGGCAGCTGGGTGGATCACTGGATTGAGAGCCAGGCCTAGAGATAGGAGGACCTTGGTTCAAATGTGACCTCAGATACTTTCCATCTGTGTGACCCTTGGCTGGCATGAAGTAAGCCCTCCACATGAGTGGGGAGGTGTGGACTGACTTCCCTGCTGTGGGGTTGGCATTGGATTCTGCCTTTTCCCACTGTGGCAGGATCCTGTTGAGCTGCACTTCTCTCCACTGTTGCCTCCACTGGGTTGTGCTGAGTCCCACTTACCTTTGAAGTGTGTTGGGAAGCCTAGCTCCCACTGTTACCTGCACTGAGTCACTTTGGTTTTCTGCTCTTCCCCTTTGAGGTTGAACTGAATCTGACTGTGCTCCTTCTCCTGCTACTTGGACTGGATCTCACTGAGTTCTGCTCCAGAGTGCTAGACTGTGTTCTCTTCTGCCCCAGACAGATGTGCCCTCCTTCCTGTTCTTCTGTTCTCTACTGAACAAAGTACTACTTCATCTTGTCTTCTGTTGGTTCTGGGGCTACAGGATTCATGTTGAGGCATTGTGTACGTGTGTGTTTGTGTGTGCGTGTGTGTGTGTGTGTGTGTGTGTGTGTGTGTGTGTGTGTGTGTGTGTGTGTGAGTGATTGTCTGGAGGTGGTTTTGAGGAACTGATAGTGCTCCTCACTCTGCCATCTTGGATCTCAGAAGCAGAAATCCTCTGCTTCACTTAAATCCAATTTATGCATAATGAATGTTTTAGGAAATATTAAAATCTATTGGGAAAATAACTTTTAAAATGTGGGAATATTATATTATTTCCTTAATTCTGTCTGCTATTAGGGACATCTCAAATTTGTTCCTAGTGATTCTACAGAAGATAAAAATATGTCAAAATACTTACACAATTACCAAAGATAATTATTTGATCTACCTGCACAGAAATCAGTCAAATGTTAAAAATAAAAGATTAATAGTAAAATAATGACTTTTCATAGGACACTATATTTAAAATCTTAACAAATAGAAGATGAGATGAATGAAAATAATAATACTATGCCATATTTGCAATTTACTTTATAACTTATCAAGGGTTTTCTTTACAAAAGACCAGTGAGTTAAATACAGTGATGTGCTGCAAGTATTTTGAATGAGTTTCCAAGTGCTTATAGTTAAATTTTCAGTGGGAGCATTTACACCTAAGAAATTGGCAAACACTACAAATTGCGGCTTGATTTATGGTTTTGTTGAGTAGACTTAAGAAAATGATGGAGAAAATGTTAATAATACAGATTAAACCTAAAAATGTTTTGTAAGGGTATTTCCCCTGAGAAAGTTAGTTGTTAAGCACTTAGAAGTCTACTATGGGTGCATAGTACAAGTATCATCATCATCATCATCATCATTAATATTATTGCTATTAAGACAGTATTATCCTAGTTTAAGAGCTTAAGAAAGTAGGCATTTAGAGATTGGTTGACTTGACTATATCCACAATCAGCTAATGCTCTGAACTATCTTATAATGTCCTTTAGTACATAGTAACTATTAAATTTTACTTTTTCATATAGACTTTCTCTTCTGCACTTAAAGTTTTCAAAAGCAAAGCTTAACAGGACTATCCAAGGGGAGAGCTGAATGCCAGGGAGTCCCTGCCCAATTCATGTAAATCATGATTTGTAAGCAAGACAGAATGATGTTAGCTGCCAAATATCATTTAAGATGTACCTTTATTTGCTCTGACAAAGCCACATTGCTTTCAAAGTCTTTCCAGATTGGAATAAATGAAATCCAGAATATTCTAAATTAGAACCTTCCTTCATGAGTCCTGATTACATACTGATCTTTTAGCAAAGTATACAAATTAAATCATCTATGTACTAGGATTTGTAAAGAAAGCACAATTATTTGGAAGAATGGTTTGATGGTGAAAAATCATATTTCAACTATATTCCTGATGATCTACTAACTAGATATAGAAAAGGATTTTTGTTGTCTTTTGGGAAACATTAATTATAAAGGCCTGAGAATTATCCTTGTGAGGTCTATCAAATCCCAACCAACAGGTTTTGAAACTAGGGAATACAGACAGCCAATAGTTCCTAAGTTTGAACTATAACGCATTGAGAAGAGTGGTACTCTGTGGCGTCTTTATGGAATTTGTTTTCCTTTGAACAACAAATCCAGAATGTAATGAACCTCTGTAGCAAGGGACAAAACATTTCAATTTACTGAGGTTTTTGCTTCCAGGGATAGTAAGCTCCATTTGAGGTGTAGAGTCTGAGTAATAGAAGGGAGATATTGATGGTTGCTATATTTTGCTCATATCAACTTGATTTTCTTTTTGTTTTGAGAGTTTTCCATTTTTATATATTAATGATTACAACAATACATGGTAACATATTTTAATAATTTTGTTGATATTAAGGAGTTGAAAAATTACTTTATTGACATTATCCCACTAAATAATATTAATAACAATAATGATAGCTATCATTTATGTAGCACTTCTATCTCAGGCACTATATTAAGTATGTCATCATTATTATCTCATTTGATCCTCACAACCACCAGGGGATATAGATATAATTATCTCCATTTTATAGATGAGGAAACTGAGGTACAAAAGGGATTAGTGTTTCACACAGGGTCTCACAACTAATAAGAGTATGAGATGAGTTTAGAATACAGATCTTCCTAAATTTGTGTCCAGAGCTCTATTCACTATATTACCTAACGGCTCCTATTGCAGAATGCTTAATTACTTTCCATAATAGATTTCTTTTGAATAGCAAAGTAGAGATGCTGAATTGTTATTAGTTCTTTTTCCTCTTTATTTAATTTAGTTATCTGCAGTCTAAGGATTTTGTGTTTTTTTTTCCTCTTTTCCTTTTTGTTCCAAGGGTAATTTAAGAAATAGCTTTAATCATGCAAAAATATACTATATTTTAGAAATACAAAAATGGTTTCTAAAGTTCTCTCTAGTTCCTGCTAAACTTACTCTTCAGAGTAGAATGTTCTCATGGTAGTGGAGAAAGGGCCACCTTTTCAGGATTTTCTAAGTGTGAACATTTTTGCATCTGTCATCTTTGGACACACTGTAACAGATGTCACTTTTCATTCAAAATGCATGTGATTTACCCTTTTCAGCAGAAACTCTCATGCAAAAATAATGACTTTTCTATAGTTCTTTTTTATTTGCATTTCCAAAGCAACATTTGTAGGAAATAGCAATGAAGTATGGAAGATTTCATTCTTACTCCTTGGATGCAGATGGAGGAAAACAAAGGGATTGTTACTCTTTGTAGGCCATATATATTACTGTTCTCTCCAAGAGAGGGTCTGAGTCTTAATATTGGTGCAAATACCAAGAGCACTGTAGTCTAGGGTTTTTTTTCTTTCATTACTGATAGTAAACCACAATAAGTAATTAAAGTAAAGAGAGTACTTCGTCAGGTATCATATATGTGTATGTGTGTATGTCTGAATACATACTTTGAAACCTGTGAAGTTCTATAAATAAAGACGAGGTAAGAAAAAGATAGAGAAACAGATAAAAACAGTCTAGTGTGTTTAACAATTTGGGTATGTAGTTTAAAATTTTTCAGATTTTAATCTTCTCTTTTTGAGATTAAGTTATGTCTTTAATATAACATGAATTAAGCTTATTGTAATTTAATTTCCTTTCTTTAAATAGCAGTAAAATGTTTAAGGATTTTGGTGTGGAAAGGTAGGTGTTTCTTGAAGGAATTTCAGAGTCTGAAAGTCTACCATTAAAATGGTTGTGATCTCTTAGGGAAATATATAATATAAATATGTAGTGAGGTAGATAAAATACCTAACTTACTTACCTGCTTACATATGCTTTGATGAAGGTCCCATAACTTGTCTTGTAAATACAAATTTAATAGGGAACCTTTTGGAGAGATTACTCTCTTAAGTGTTCATAACTAAAATCATTAAACACATGTATGTGCATAGACACAAATGTGTAGTCTATAAATTATATGTGCACATGTAAATACATTTAAATAAAATAAGTGTGCATATGTATGTGAAGATCTATGACTTTATGAAATGATAGATGATATAATTCATTTGCCTACATAGTACTCAGTTCTTTAAGATAATGTTAGAAGACAAACCAGGAACAAAAAGGGGAAAGAAAAGACAAGACACACAGAAGCACATATGTTCTGAAGCTGAATAGCTGTGTTTGCCAAGGTTAAGTCCAGAGCAGATTTCATTATTGAGAATATTCATTTATAATGGGAATTGTTAGAATATATTTTATCTTATTATTTTAGAAACAGAAATTAAATTTCACTAATATCATAGATATGCTAAATTGAATTCTTTTTTTTCTAATTCTCAGCCAAATTTTTTCTTAGTGATTTTATCAGCCATAATCATAAGGCAGTTAACTACATGTTTGATGGTCAAATTACTTTGTGGGCCTTCCTTTTGGAGAATGAAGGGAAGACTTAGGATATAATTATTTGCAAGCCAGCAAATTTTTTATTTGATTTTTTTCTTCTCTCTCTCTCTGTGTCTCTCCATCTCTATCCTTCCATCTTCCCATGTATAGGTATATATGTGAATATATCTATCTATACAAATACACATGTGTCTACCATATGTGATACATGTATAAAATTTGTGCATAGTCATATAATTATTTGTGTTTTTACATTCACATACAACCATATTCATGAATGTTAGAGAAATGAATGATTGGTTATTGTAACTGCATTCAGAAGCATGTGGTTTCCAATTAATTCATGAGAGGATGGGAAAGAAAATGATCAAATTCCTATGAAGTATGCTTTGGGCAGGGCAAGGAATGGGTGGGTGGTGAAAGGAGATAGATTTAGACCTGTAATTTCCTAGATATAGGGAAGACCTGCTAAAGAAGCACAATGTATAAAAGAATATCAGTAATACTTTTGCAATAGATGTCTCAGCCACTGAGTGACTCAGTTGTGTCTTATCCAGTATTCCTGCCACTGAAGTCACATTTCTCTTTATTATCCCTGACTGCTTCTCTCTATGTGTGTAGTAGATGTAAGTGTTAATTTCCTCATCTTCATTATCACCAAAATTAGTGCCATCATCTTTTTAGTGTTATTTCTTCTTATGCTCAGAGTTATTCAATTCTCTTTAATTTTGAAGTATTGGGGAAGTACAAAATAGCATTAAATGCTGATCCCTTTACTTCTACTCTTTTTTTCATCTTGAACTTCATTTCCTTTCTTTACTCTTTATAGATAGTTCATGAAGTTCAAGATGAAAAAGGGGAGTAGAAGTAAAGAGATCAGCATTTAATGCTATTATGTACTACCTAAATTCTCCATCCTGTACAAGGAGGCAAAGAAAGGAAAAGAGGAGAAATAGAAAGGAAGGGAAGATAGCAAGGAAGGAAGAAGGAAGCAAGATAGGAAAGAAAGGAAGGAAGAAAGGAAGGAAGGAAGGAAGAAAAAATGAAAGACCAAAGAAAGAAAGTGAAGGAAATGGAAGGAAAGAAGGAAGAAACAAAGAAAAAGAAAGAAAGAAAAAAGAGAAAGAGAAAGAGAAAGAGAGAAAGAACAAGTGAAAGAAAGAAAGAACAAGTGAAAGAAAGTAATGG
>NC_058130.1:609633152-609663390 GCF_016433145.1 Gracilinanus agilis | reverse complement strand
GAAAGAAAGAAAGGTGTTAGGAAAGAAGAAAGGAATAAAGAAAGAGAAAGGAAAGAAGGAGGGAGGGAGGGAGGAAGGAAGGAAGAAAGGAAGGAAGGAAGGAAGGAAGAAAGGAAGGAAGGAAGGAAGAAAGGAAGGAAGGAAGGAAGGAAGGAAAGTACAAAGTATTAAGGGGCCAGAAAAGAAAGGAAGAGAAAAGGGAGAAAAGGACATAGATCACACATACACTAGCATTGTCAACATTTAAATTAAATATATAGTTAGAAACTGACACACTTAGAGTCCTGTCTTCCAAAAATAGGATTTCATTTCTTTTGCATTTTTTTCTGAACCAGTTTTTGTCACAGACTAAATATCAGCCTTCAGCAGACAAAAAAAAAAAAAAAAAAAAAAAAAAAAAAAAAAGTAAGAAAGACTCAGGGCCTAGGGGCACACAATATTTCAGTAGGTGGCGCTTCAACACAGTTCACCTACAAGAGGCCGAGGTTTATCATCAGAACTTGCTAATACCTGAAGTGTACTCAGAAGCTTGTAATTCTATTCCTTAATATTACAGCAAGATGATTGACTCTGGAAAGGAAGAATTCAGCAGGAGCAGATTTTAGTCCTTTCCAGATGGCTGACTACAAGATTTCTTTGAATTTAAAAAAGAAGAAAAGAGAGAGAAGAGAAGAGAAGAGAAGAGAAGAGAAGAGAAGAGAAGAGAAGAGAAGAGAAGAGAAGAGAAGAGAAAGGAAGAGAAGAAAAAAGAAGAAAAAGAAAGGCAGGGAGGAGAGTAGAGGGAAGGGGAGGGAAGGGAAGAAAAAATGTTTCTTTAATTCAGTGGAAATGGGAGGAAATTGCTCTTAAATGACATTCCACAATACTTCCTAGTGTTTTCTATATTTACTTTCTCCTGTTGGTTGTGAGTTTCATTTAATTCTGGCACCCGATATTCCTACTTCTTCTGCCTACATATCCCTCTTCCTCCAGCAGCTTGATAATATTTTTATAGAATTTAAAAGATATTCTTCCAATATAAAAAAGAGATTCTCCTATCAAGTTGATATTTCCTGTTTAAAACATATTTTTGGAAATTGAGAAAATGTTAACTAAACTGGCATTATGCACTAAAAAAAAAATCTACCTTCACAGCAGCCCCTCCCAAAGAGGGTTTCAATCTGACCTAAGATCTGTGATTAAGTGGAGTTAAGGAAGCATTATCATTGGCAAACAAACAGGGGTGAGGGTGCCTGGAGGGAAGTGTACTCTAAGGGCTCACTGCTTCAAGTAATGTCCCCAGAGTCCATTGACCTAAAGACTCCCACAAACTTCATTCCCTGGTGAGATGGGAGAAGAAGAGAGCATCCTGCCAATAGAACTAAAGAGATGTCTGCTCACTACTGAGGAGAGGAGTCACATTGCTTCCCTTCCAGATTTTTCCTAATCTGTTGTTTAAAGTTCAGTGGGAAGACTGACATCACTGTCCTGTCAAGCTTTAACATTTCTGTTTAAACTGAGAGTTTGGTTGTTATATTCCTATAATTATGCAATTAAGATTCTTCTCATTTGAAAGTATACTGTGTTATCTCAGTTTGGCTTCCCCTACCTAAGTCTTTTGGTCTTTAATTCACACTAGGAATCCATTATGTTACCTCTTGAGAAACGTTTTCGAAATTCTGAATCCCAGGTATATAGCTCAAATATAACCTCTTAAAGAATTTTTCAATGCAGTATTTTCATAGGAAAACTTCATTTAAATACAGTGATATAAGTAGAATATTTATTAATAATAGAAAATCTACTCTTAAAATAATTCCTGTATAATCGACTGCCTGTTACACACGGGAATTCATCTGCAAATTCTTCAAAAGAGGAGAACATTCTGAGACAGTCTATTTGTTTCTCCAATACTTCCATAAAGTATGATAATAGAATATAGCTGTAAGCAGAATTAGTAATCCAAATATTGAACATTGATCTTTTCACCTGATGGAGGATAAATGTAAAAAAAAAGTTCAGCAAATATTCTTATTTCTCCTCCAACCTGCAATCTCTTTTGATAGATTCATTATGGATTTAAAAAAAACAAAGCAGAATCCAATTTTTAAAATGCATCATTCAGGAAAACCAAACTGTTTCCCAGATGTGACTGATCTTGAATTTTTCCTCCAAGAAGGCTGTGTATGTGTATATATACATATATATGTATATATGTGTACATATATACATTTCTATTTCAATACACATTCTCCATTTCCATATATTTTAAAATATAACATCTAGATAAGAAGGGGGGAAGCAGTCCCCTAAATTTCACATCTTTATTATTAGAATATATTGACATCTCTTGCTTCATTGACTTTTTATTACAGTCCTGAGGTTAAAAAAAATGATTACCAGTGACAGCTTTGCTATTTGCTACAGTTCTGAATGATAATTTCTGGCATTTCCTGTTTTCTCTCAGCTTTGTGGTGGTTGGTGGTTCCTTTTCTTTTTGGAGAAAAAAAAAGAAACTCCATCATATTTACAGTAGAAGAAAGATTTTTTTTTTTATTACTGAAGGGTTTGATTTTTGTTCCTAAAAGAAAAAAGAAATAAAGGAAAAGAAAAGGTTTAGTGCCACAAAATGCCAACATAAAAGATAGCCTTGAATTAGACCTCCTTCACTGCTGCTGCTACTACTGCTGTCTTGGCATCTGTCAGTGAGAAGAGCTCCAATCTGGGATTCCCTGCTGGGGTGAGATATGGCTGCATCCCTCAATAAAGGGCCACACAGCACCAGAGCCAAAACACAGGGACCATCTGATGCAAGTCTGTCCTAATGAAAGTCCAGCATGGGGCTAAATGAGTTTCTACCACTGCTGGGTGAGGGGCTAATGATAAAACAGCTCCCTGGGCTCACTGCTGCTGTTGGTATCTTTGTCAGGGCATATGGCAGTTGGCTAAATGCCTTACTTGTGAGATTTCCTAGTGGCTTTATCTTCAGAATGTGTTGTGTTCTAGCTTTAGAAACTCTCCCCCCCCCCTTTTCTCCTTCCCTCCTCTATCCCCAACCCCATTTCCCATACCTTCTCAGACATGCAAACGCCACTTCAGAGTTCTCTATTTTTATACTGTCTCTCTCCTAGCCATCCTTGGGTAGTGAGTATTTTTGTGGGGGGTTTTCAAAGGGTGGGCTTTGGGGAGGGGGTAATGATGCTCCTTTCCTTCTTTTTCAAAAATTTCCAGTAGGGGAGGGCAGAAGGCATGAGAAAAGGGACTAACAATGACTGTTATACCCCAGTGGGTGGTTTTCTTTCCTTTAGAGAGGCATAGCTAAAAGCATGAAATATTCACAATACCAGAGGTATAAGCAGCTTGAAACTTGTTGGATAGTGAAGCTAAGTAAATGCTTTTCTTTTCTTCTATCACCCCTGTGAGGGGCAGGGGAGGGGGTTGGAAGACAGGCAGAGATAGGTTGTTTTATTGCTCTCTCCAGTGGTAGGTAACCCATTATTATTTATACCAGTCAATTTTTATGTTGAATAATAATATACATAATATGTATAACTCAATCACAATATCATTTTTCCATCTTTTTTTTAGATGTTACTCAGATTCTTAAAGTCCCTCCCCTAACAGACACAGTGCTTGTACATTTCTTCTTGTTCTGTTTTTGCTCTGAAGAAATGTTTTAATAAAATTAAATCAAAGATGTGAAACAGTAAAATTAACATATTTTTCATTGTTTCTAATTTTTAGCATCATTAAATCCAAACCATCCCTGAAATTTTGAAGAATTTTGAACCACTCACTCTTGGCTACATTTATCTCCAGCTAAGTAAAGGGGCTATGCTTTGATTTCTTATACCTGGAAAACCCCACCTTTGAAGTTCATGTTGTTACTTTAACATTTCATTTAGATAAATTCTGACACAGATAAAAGGACTTGATCACAGAGACTGAAATCATGGAATTATTTATCCTTTGCAACAGAAGATTCACAAATCTAAAAGCTACGATATTAGGAATAATTTTCTAAAGGTCAGGAAGTAAATACTGTGAATATTCAGAAGCCTGCCTCCCAGTCTTCTTGCTAACCACTAGGCAAAACATTCCTCTCTCTTTTCATCACCATCACTCAACTTGTGGTTCTATTGGAAAACTCCAGGACATAAATACAATATGAGGTCATCTGCAGAGCTTCAAGAAATAGCTCTTTCAGGTCTAAATATAAATGATTCTTTCATAATCGTTTCTGAGAATACCTAAATACAATCTTATAAAAATCACATGCTTCCTAATAAATGAACTCAAGCCTTTAAGCAAGTGCTCCACATGAGTTTCAGGTGATTCCTGTGTGTCTGCACAAAGCAGCCAGTGATAGAATCTAAATGACATTGTTTTGCTGTAAATCACATGGCAGGGAAATACCACTGTGTTCTGAATGCCTCATGCCCCATTTTAATTTATTCCCATGACAAAATGCTTCATTAATATAATTTTGGAACAAAGTGAAAATGATGGGAATTTTCTGTGTCACTGCAAAAACCAAACCTGCTTTCACTGTAAGGAAACATTCTTGGAAAAGTCAAGGAAACTTCAGTTCCAATTTAAAACTTTCCTCTTCCCAATGTTAGAAATAAATTTAATCTTGAAGAACCCACAGAGGACCCATCTAGTTAAATAGGTCCTGACTTTTACAAATAAAGAAACTGAGGCCTGAAGAAATTAAGTAATTTTGCCCAAGGTTACCAAGGTGGAAGAGTCACCATTTGAAACTGAATCCTCTGATGTGAAATTCCTTTGGACTGTACAATACTGCCATCTTTCATTTTCTCAAAATGGTTTAATTACCCTGGGACAATTCAGGAAAACTAGCACTAATTTCTCTGTGTTCCACTAAAACAAATTGCATTTTGGGTAATACCAATATCTTCTAATTCTACATTATTTTCATTTCTATTTTAGGAAGTTCATAACATTTTCATAACGACATTTAGAATCTTTTAATCCTGCTAAGAGGTTTTTGAAATTCTGAAAAAAGAAAAAGCATTGAGATAGCATTTTGGAATGCAAAAAGCCTTAGCCCACAATGCAAGAAAAGCTGAGTTCTAGTTTGGCATTTGCCAGGAATTAGAGCAAGTCATTTAATCTATCTATAAAGGACATTCTTAAACTTGGAGATTTCTAAGGAACTCATGATATATCCAGGTCTGTATCATGTCTTTTCATACTAAAGTGAAGCTAATGGTATTACTCATTTTGTGAATGGTTTTAATTAACTATGCGTGCCAAAAAAGTGGGCATGTTCAGGTAAAATTATAAGCAGAATAATAAAACTTGAAAGTATTAATACATTTCTGTTGTGAAAACTGGGGCTTATAGTTCAGAGGGACATGGAGACACACATTCCCTCACTGACATGAGAATGCCTAAAATTATTGCTACCTTGAGGTTGGAAGAAGTATTTGAGTCATGCCCAAGAGTTTTGGAAAGGTATCACACACACACACACACACACACACACACACACACACACACACACACACACACTGAGAGAGAAAAGAGGAGTAAAGAGCAGAAAAATGATATCATCAATTCACTAGGAATCTAATGATTCAAACCTTGAAGAATCAGCAACAGATAAGAGAAAAATATAATGCAGAGGTAAGCCATGGCAGAGAAAGGAAGGACCAAGGCTGGCCATTAGGTTTCTGTTATTACCTCAGAGCAGAGGATTTAGATCAAAGCTACCAATTGTATATACTACTTGAAGGTCAGAAGAGACATCCAAAAAGATCTGGTTTTTACTTGATTTCTACTCCCCTTGATAATCTCACAATAGTCTCTATAATATATTCTTCTTGATTCTTTTACTTGTATATTTATTGTGCTCGAAATATAATTTGGAGTAGGGAGCTAAACCTCTGAACAAAAGGTTTAAAAAGAGTCAACTGGGGGCTCTGAGCTTTTTAACTTATATTAATATCTTTCTGTCTGATATAAACTTGATAAACTGACAGAGAAAAGTACTATCACAGACCGGAAGGTCATTATATTGCCTCTAGGCTAAAAGTGAGCTAATTGCATAGTAGGATGTGCCTGATTCACTCTAATCCTCAATCTGGGAATAGATGTTACAACTGGGGATTTCATCTGGGATATATCTTTTCCCTCTTTTTTTCTTCTTGGAAGTTTAAAATCTGAATTAATTTTTTTGTTTTTACATTTTAATCACTAGATAACTTAATATCTTCTAGTCTAGGCTCTTACAACCTCATCAGTTATGGGTTCTTTGGTTCTTATTTGGTCCTCCTAAATAGAAAGGAGTAAGGAAAACATGTAAACTTGCCATCACTTAAAAACATTAGCCAGGGACAGAGTTTGTTAGGTATCTTATTCTTTACACTTTTAGAATTAGATTTATATTAATGGATTGAATTTTAAAACTAAAAAAGACCCTAAAGAGTGAAATCTCTCATTTCCTTTCTATGTCCCTTGTCCTCTGCTAAATACTAAACTGAGCAGAACTTTCAGTATCACATGAACAGCACAAAGTAATATTTTTTTTTGTAGTTCACCTTTGTTAACTGTGAAAAGAGTGGCCAAAGCACAGAAGAGAAAATTAATAATAATGGCAAACTCACTTTGTTTTGCCTTTAATATTTTATTGATGCAATGTTTAATATTACTTGTATTTTACTCTCTATTCCTATATGCTCTTCTCCTTTCCTAGTAAGAAAGTCATTACTTATGATTAGAAAAGAAAGAAAAACAAAAGCAAATTTTAAAAAGTCCTTAAGTTATTAAACCCAAGCTGATAGTTGAAGCAGACTTGCACATCCAAAGTCCTTCATCTCTGACAGAAAGTGAATGAAAGTATAATCTTATATCTTTTCTTTGATGTTAAGCTTGATAATTATAATGATTTTGTATTCAGTTTTGATGTGTTATTATTTTGATTTTGTTGTTCTTTTAATTTACATTGTCATAGTCTTATTATGCATTATTATCCATTATTATTTTCTTAGCTACATTTTATTTGATATTAGCTAACTTAAGGATTCCCACAATTCCCTACATTTTAGTCATTTTTCTCCCTCATTGCATAGTACTATCTCATCACATTCATGTACCATAATTTATTTAGCCATTATGCTTCACTTAACAAGCATCTACTTTTTTTCTACTATGCTATTATTAAATGTTTAGCTATTAATATTTCAGTGAATATAAAATCTTTCTAACACTGATCTCCTCAGGCTATACAGTTAGCAATTGAAATTCTGGATCAAAGATTTAGTCAACACATTGGTCATTTACTTTCCTTAAATCCAAATTTCTTTACAGGAATATAATATAATATATAATATAATAGGTACTGATTCACAAGCCCACCAATAGTGCATTAATATATAACTCTCCATAATCTCTCCAGCACTGACTTTCCTTGGCAGCTATGTCTGGGTTTGGAATAAGAAAGACCTGAGTTCAAATCTAATCGGAAAGATTCATCAGCTTTGTGGCCCTGAGCAAGTCATTTAACTTATGTTTGCCCAAGTCATCAAATGAGAAATAGGTATAATAACAGCACCTGCCTCTCCAAGTTGTTGTTAGGATCAAATGAAATACTATTTATCAAGTACTTAGCCCAAAAACTGGGGCTAAATAGAAATTATATGAAAATGTATTCCTTTTCCTTCCTTTCTTATCATATTTGCTGGATGTGAAACAAAAGCTCAAAATTCTTTGATCTACATTTCCCTTAATAATAATATTTTGAGTAATCTTCATATTGTTAAATCTCTTCATAATCTAGCCCCTCCTTCCTTTTCAGTTCTATAACTTATGCCCAAATAAATAAGTACTCTTCAGTTAAGTGACTTTGGCTTTGTAGCCATTGCACGATCAAGACATTCCATTTCTCAGCTCTGGACATTTTCTCTGGTTGTTCCCTGAACCTGGAATATACTACTTCATCTACTTTAACTACTGATGCATAATTTCTTTAAGTCACAACTGAAATCCCACCTCATTCAGGAAACCCTCCCCAACTTCAGTTCCTTACTTCTATTAATTATTTACTATTTATCATATATATATATATATACATATATATATATATATACACACATGTGTATTATTCACACACATAAGTTGTTTTTTTATTTTCATTTGCAGGATTTCTCCTCCATTAGATCATAATCCCCCAAGGGCAAAGACTATCCTTTGCCTCCTTTGAATCTTGATCACTTAGCACATTGATTGGCACATAGGACCATAGAATAGGCTTAAAAAATGTTTACAAATTAAATTGTTTTACAATACAATAAATATTCATTAAGTGCCTACCAAGTACCAGAGCTTGTGCTAAATATTGAGGATACAATTGAAAAAGAAAGACACCCCTTCCTTCAAGGAACTTAAAATCTAATGGAGGAATGGAACATGCAAAAAGGAGACTGAAAAGTGGTAGGAGGAAAGGGAAGACTTGAAGTTCAGTTGGTAGGGGATGCACAATTTCATGGACCTTTAGGCACCAAAGCTTTCATTTAAAGAGGTTCCAAAAGCACAATCCTGACAATACCAATAGATCTGTATTCTAAAGAGATTAAAGCTAAGGAAAAAGAACCTACCTGTACAAAAATATGATTGTGGCTATTTTTAAAATGGTAAAAAACTAGAAACTGAAGGGATGTCCATCACATGGAGAATGGCTGAACAAGTTATAATATACTTATAATGAATACTTCTGTGCCATAAGAAATTATAAACACACACATGGAGGGAAAAATGTGGAAAGATTTATATAAAGAGATACAAAAGGGAATGAGCAGAATAAGTAGAACATTGTATACAGTAATGACAATAATGTATGATAATCAATTGTGTATGACTTAACTATTACCAATAAGGCAAAGATTCAGAACAACTTCACGAGGTTGTAGTCTCTTATAAAAATAGTGTAACTACTCTTATAGAAGGAACAGACTAAGTCCAAATGGAAATTGAAGCATGCCAATATTTGCTTTATTTACTCTATAAATTTTTCTCTAGTATAAGAAACATATGTCTTCTCTCACAACATGAAGAACATGGAAACATGTATTCTATGTTATTATATATGCAACCTGTATCATATCACCTGCTTTCTTGGGGAGGGGGCAAGGAAGGAAAGATATAATATGGATTTCAAAATATCAGAAAACAAATATTAAAATTTTGTATGTACATGTAATCTGCAATAAATTAAAAAATCAATTATAATAAAAAAATGGAGGCTTTGGGGAACATTATTTACTTCAGTTTTCCAAGAAGAGGAGCAGAGGCAATTGAGAGGACCAAATCGATGCAGTCTCTGTTCAATTTCATGGGAATGATTGTTAATAATTTCCTTTTTTTATAAATTTTGAGAACTATTCACCTTTCTTTACTAATTCATTTAGATATGTCTTTGATGTTATAAATTTATGTTAAGAACTCACTTTTTATAGAGAAGATAATTAATAAGGTAAAGATTATATTATATGATATGCATCTACAAAAGTGTGGCATAATTGCAGAGTGAATAAAAGGAATGATCTCAGGATCTGGAAGAATTATATTATATGTGTCTAACACAAACTTAATGTATGACTATGAGCAAGTAAATCATCTCTCAGATAACTTGTTAAAACTATCATTTAATTAACCAAGGTTTCAGAAGCTTGGGTAACTTTTATAACTTGGGCATCTAAGGGGTACAATGGACAGAGTTCTAGGTCTGAAAACATGAAGACTTATCTTCTTGAGTTCAAATCCAGACATAGTCACTTATTGGCTATGTGACCCTGAGCAAGTCTTTTAACAAAGTTTGCCTCAGCTTCCTCATCTATAAAATGAGATGAAGAGAAAAATGGTAAATTGCTCCAGTATCTTTGCCACAAAAACTCTAAATGGGTTCATGATAGTTAGCCATGACTAAAAATGATTGAAAAACAACATTTAATAAGAATGTATTCTATTTTAAGTTCTGTCCTAGAGATCATGGGGATCCAAGTACAAGAAAATCCAATGTCTTTCACTCTTTGCAGATGACATGATGTTCTACTTAAAAAATCCTAGAGAATCAAATGAAAAGCTAGTAGAAATCAACAACTTTAGCAAAGTTACAAGATACAAAATAAATGCACATAAATCATCAGCATTTCTATATATTCCCAACACATAGCAGCAGCAAGAGTTAGAAAGAGAAACACCATTTAAAATCATCCTCCAGTCATGGGCAAATTATGGCCTGCAGGCCAGATATGGCACCCTGAAATGTTCTATCTGGTCATGTGACATTATTCCTCATCTGACTAATACAATGAGTAGGATACAATACAATGAAACTTTAAATGAATTGCCTTAAAAACAGACTGACAGATGACCATTTCCTTAACTTTGGCCCCCTCTTTAAAATGTTTGCCCATCACTTCTGTAGACAATATAAAATACTTAGGAATCTATCTACCAAAACAAACACAGGAATTATACGAACACAACTACAAAACACTTTCCAAACAATTAAAACTAGATATAAACAATTGGAAAACCATTGATTGCTCATGGGTAGTATGAGTTAACATAATAAAAATGACCATTTTACCCAAAATGATTTACTTATTTAGTGCCATACCTGTCAAACTACCAAGAAACCATTTTACAGAATTAGAAAAAAACTGTAACAAAGTTCATTTTGAAGAACAAAAGATCAAGAACATCAAGGGAAATAATGAAAAACAAACAACAAACATGAAAGAAGGTGGTGTAACAGTACCAGATATTAAACTATACTATAAAGCAGCAGTCATCAAAACAATATGATACTGGCTAAGAGACAGAAGAGAGGATCAGTGGAATAGACTTGGGGTAAGTGACGTCAGCAAAACAGTGTATGATAAACCCAAAAAGCCCAACTTTTGGGACAAAAATCCACTATTTGGCAAAAACTGTTGGGAAAATTGGAAAACTATATGGGAGAGATTAGGTTTGGATTAACATATCACACCCTTCACAAAGATAAATTGAGAATGGGTGAATGACTTGAATATAAAGAGGGAAAGTATGAGAAAATTAGATGAACACAGAATAGTATACTTTTTGGATCTCTGGGAAAGGAAAGATTTTAAAACCAAGCAAGAGTTAGAAAAAATTACAAAATTTAAAATAAATAATTTTGATTACATTAAGTTAAAAAGGTTTTGTACAAACAAAAACAATACAACCAAAATCAGAAGGGAAACAACAAACTGGGAAAAAATCTTTATAACAAAAATCTCTGACGAGGGTCTAATTACTCAAATATATAAGGTGCTAAATCATTTGTACAAAAAATCAAGCAATTCCCCAATTGATAAATGTGCAAGGGACATGAATAGGCAATTTTCAGATAAAGAAATAAAAACTATCAATAAACACATGAGAAAGTGTTCTAAATCTCTAATAATTAGAGAAATGCACATCAAAACAACTCCCAGATATCACTCCACACCTAGCAGATTGGTTAAAATGATAGTAATAATGAATGCTGGAGGGGATATGGCAAAATTGGGACATTAATGCACTGCTGGTGGAGTTATGAATTGATCCAACCATTCTGAAGGTCAATTTGAAACTATCCTCAAAGGGCTCTAAAAGACTGCCCTGCCCTTTGATCCAGCCATACCATTGCTGGGTTTGTACCCCAAAGAGATCCTAGATAAAAAGACTTGTGCAAAAATATTTATAGCCATGCTCTTTGTGGTGGCAAAAAACTGGAAAATGAGAGTATGGCTGTCAAATGGGGAATGGCTGAACAAATTGTGGTATCTGTTGGTGATGGAATACTACTGTGCTCAAAGGAATAATAACCTGGAGGAATTCCATGTGAACTGGAATGACCTCCAGGAATTGATGCAGAGTGAAAGGAGCAGAATCAGGAGAACATTGTACACAGAGACTGATACACTGTGGTATAATCGAATGCAATGGACTTCTGTACTAGCAGCAATGCAATGACCCAGAACAATTCTGAGGGATTTATGGAAAAGAACGCTACTGTAATGTAGAAGATGGCAGCATAGAATTCCTGCAAAATACAGGGTTAAGCCTCACCCAGAATTCCAGGGGAACCCCCAGAGAACTTTGGGTGAGGGGGCAACTGAGAGGTAGTTAAACAGTTGCTTTCTGGGAGTTGAGGTGAGCAGATCTTTCTGCTTGCTGCTCCTGACTTGGGGTTTCACCTGAGGGGCCATTGCGGCAAAAGCCATTGTGGTTTCTACTCAGGAGTTAGCCTGTCAAGTAGGATTAGACCTTACCAGCACCAATATAACAATTATTTAGTAATATAGAGATTAGAAATAATTACTATTAACCTAGAGAGCAAATTTAGCTAAGGATCTGCCATTCCCTCCTGGGGGGGAGGGGCAGCTTCAACCTGGCAGATCAGGGCTTCCCATTACTTATCCAAATCCTAATTACCCCCTCTGCCTTCCCTTTTCCTTCCTTTCTTTCTTTATCAATATAAGCTGTATCTTCAATATCTGTGCCTGAGAATTATTTGAGGATACTCACTGCTCATTGTTGCCATTAAGTTTAATTCTTATCAGTTGCCAGCATAAGAAGTTGTCCAGATCTCTTTATCATCTCTGATAATCTGATAAGGACATTTTAGTTGATAAGGAAATAAGGACAGAATAAGGGAGTTGTCTTTTACCTCATGCTTCCAGCTCTGGCTCCAGGAGCATGGAATTTATTATATATATATATATATATATATATATATATATACATATATATATATATATATATATTTCAAGACTCAATTTACACAAAAGAACCCCCCTGAAACTTTGCAGATGCACATAAGTTACAAATTATGTCACATCAAAGCACAAAACATTGGCTTCAGAATAGACCAAGGCCAACGCTGAATTTTGACTGGTTTCTTATCAGGAAGCCAAGTTGGGAGTATTTTTCTCAGGGTTGAATTGCCCCTTGCTAAGATTTTGGCCTTGGCTATACCAGGCAGCAACATTCCTTGCTGTGTTAACAGTGTTATCCCTTTAAATTCAGGTTTGATAGGAACTTAAAGCTTTTCAATAAGGCCACAATACTTTTCCACAAGAAATCAGAAGGATCATAAAAGGGGTCAAAAGAGGAGTCTCAGATTTTTATCTATTCTCTTATTGGCTTCCCACAAGAAGTCTAGTCCCATCTCAGTCCTCAACATTAGGATAACTAGCTACTACTCAGTCCTCAATCAGACCTGTGGGGAATATAAGTTAAAGAAGGAACATCATTAAAGATTAGCCTCTGCTGGATCTTGGCTTGAAGACCCACAGCCCTGTCTCTATTTCCAACTGAAACCAACTGCTTGGGGAAGGGGTTTGAGAGCAAGGAGTGCCTAACCTCCCCCCACTCACTCAAGCCTGTCAGTTGGGGAGGAGAGTGTCCTGGAGGATAACATTGCAAATATTGAAAGTATTAGGAATAGGGGGCAGCTAGGTAGCTCAGTGGATTAAGAGTCAGGCCTAGAGATGGGAGGTCCTAGGTTCAAACCCTGGGTAAGTCACTTGACCCCCATTGCCCACCCTTACCACTGTTCCACCTATGAGCCAATACACAGAAGTTAAGGGTTTAAAAAAAGAAAGTATTAGGAATAGGACAAGGAATATTAAATAGTTCATTTTGACCAGGCCCTAGTATATGTATAGAAGAAACATGTATGATAGTTTTGGGAAAATAAGTTGCAAGATATTGATAAAACCTTGAATGAAATCCATTTGTTTTATCTCTCAAGCTCTTCTATCTCATGAAATTATGATAAAAGAGGAAAGGAAGAAAAGAAGTAGTATCACTAGCCTCTCTGCTTGCTGTCATTCATGTAGGTATTTGGAGTAAACCTATGAATAGGTAGTACATGAAACAAGCATGAATGGGCAAAAGAAATTAGTTCCTATGAAACTGTAAATCTGGTTATGTGAAATGGATCAGATTTATTCTACTTGCTTTTAGAAAATAACAATTAGGAAAAATGGATGGAAATTGCAAAGTATAATATTTAGGATGATGTAAACAATAACAAATTTCCCATCATTTTGACCCTAGAAAAAGTGAGATGGGCTGCCTTTGGAGAGAGCAGTTTCTCTGGAGGAGGCTCCCTTCAAGCAGAGGTTAGATGACTACTTGTGGATAAAGGGGATTCAAAGTCCGCTTTAATTTATACTCTAAGATGATCTCTGAAGTCCCTGCCATTTGCAACATCTGTAATCATGGTTTCAATTAAGAGTAAATTTGATTATCTATCCCATGACTCCCACTCAAAAAGGAGGGACCAAACTCCTAATTCTTACATCTTTGCCTAGGCAATAGAGAATAAGTCAAATGAAGAACAAAGGGATGGATGGCATAAGCACTTATTAAGGGACTACTAGTGTGACACAGGCATTGTGTTAAGTACTTATATCTCATTTGGTTCTCACAACAATCTTGTGAGATAAATGTTATTTTTAATATTCATTTTCCAGTTGAGGAAACCAAGGCACACAAAGCTTACATTCCTTGGCTAGGGTCAAACAATGTCCATGAAAAAGGGTGCATTTGACCTCAAGTCTTCCAGACTGCAGCCCTAGAACAACTATCCATTGCACCACATAGCTGAGATTACACTGCCCACAAAATCGATGTTTGAATGGATTTGATTTGGGACAGACTCTGGATCATATATTCAACCTCTCAGTTTTTAAATACAAGCATTTATAATGGTTTTGACTGATTATATTTTCTTCAATCATCTTTTAATTATGTCCCAGAAAAGCAAGTTTGGTTCTGCTCAGAAGAGTGTGAACACTTTCATCATGGGATGAACTATGGTACACGAATTGCTAGGTATACTTTTTTAAAATCTCCATTAGCAAACTTACTATCACATGTTCCACTTTTTGAGGTCTGTATGTGTCTGTGTGTGATTAGATTCATTATCTACTATCCTTTGCTTAAATAACCCAAAGAAATCTGGTTGAAAATAGATTTTAAATGTTCATCCCACAACCACCAAAAATATACCTGATTTAAATACATCTGTTCATATACTGACAACTACTTACTGGCAGCACTATATACTATGCTTTCACAGGAGAATGACAAACCATGTGACAAACCTGATTAAGCTCCAAATAACTATCAGTGGTCACCTCAGAGTTGCAAGTTATGGAGCTATTGCATCTGGTATCTAAAGGTTAAGTAATTTGGTCATACATGCCCAAGGTCACGAGTTAGCCATGGAGAAAGAAATAAAATTGGACTCATGATTCCCAGTCCTGTGCTTGGGGAACTCTATCGTATCTCCTCCCTTGTAGTAGATGCATTTACTGCACTCTGGTATTAGACCTTTATAGCCACAAGTGACATGTAAAAAGTGTTTTGAGTCATGCTGAAATCACTGGCCATGTGAGCAGCGGTGAAATCACTTTCTAAACCAGGTTAGCATGTCCATATTACACCTCTAGCAATCAAGTTAGCACCTCCAACATAGTTCCCAGAGGGCTAGTGAAACACTAACATGTGAAGCCATGACTGATTTCCCCTTGTCAAGATGCAGGTAAAACTACAAAACAAGTCCCACAGTGCAATTAGCAATTATGCAGTTAATACAGTGTTTTACAATCATTACTTTACCTGTCAAAAATCCCCCCAAAAATGTGTCTCCATTTTTGCTGTGGAAACAAAAGGGAACTTGCATATCAATGACTTACTCAATACCATGTGATGTCATGGCCAGAATTAGGTTCAGCCTTCCTGAAAGTGTCTGATGCAACTCTAATTCCAACTGAATTACCCTAGTCTCATATTGTTACTTGTTCCTAGACCTACATGATAGGGGACTGGAATCCTGAGAAACTCTTTGGAGAGATTCCATTTCTTTATAATTTTTTGCTTGCCTTATTTCTATTCTGTAGATGGATGGGCCTCTATAAGAGAGATTTTAAACTCACCTTTTCCCCAGGGAGCCATAAAATGGGTTCATTCTGCTTTTACTGTGCCTTCTATTTTACTACCTTTGCCATCTCACTTTTCAATTAATTAACCTCTCCATTGAGGTCTATTTGCACAGAGATGAAATTTAAAGGGGAAAAAATCTCAATTCAAATAAGAAGAAAGTGAGAGCAAAAGACAGACTAAATGAGAGAGAGAGAGAGAGAGAGAGAGAGAGAGAGAGAGAGAGAGAGAGAGAGAGAGAGAAGTAAGGATGAAGTCTTACTTCTAGTCATTTTGAGGTTTAATTTTTGGTCTCTGTGTTAAGGATGTAAACTGAGTTTTGCAACTTTACATTTCTCCCACCTCTGTTTTATGGTTTCAAATGGGCAGAAAGAGCTAATGGGGTGATGTGGAGTCAGACCACTTCACATTGTAATAAAAACACTTTCTGTCTTTCTATATCAGCCTCCACTTTTCTTCCTCTCTCTCTCTCCACATCTCTCTCTGTCTCTCTCCCTCCTTTCTTCCCTCACTCCTTTCTGTCACTCTCTTACTCTATTCCTCAGTCTCTCCGTCTGTCTGTATGTCTCTGTCTCTGTAGTTCTGTCTCTCTCTCCCTTGTGTAATATTCTATTCAAGCATGAGAATAGATTTTTTGATTAATTTTTTTTCTCCACTTCTAACACTGAAGATTCAATCTTGCATTTTAACAGTTCCAGCAGGAAGCCCACCTGGTGCATCAGAGTGATACCACATTTTCATAGCTTGGGAAGGGGCAATTCTCTGATTTTACTGTGAGGTCTTATATCTGTAATGATGGCCAGGCCTGGAAAAGTGCCTTGTACCATGATTCATCTAAATAAATTTGATTTTATATCTAAACATTCTGTGAGGTTACTAAGCACTGTGTTCAGGACAATCAGCCCAGGATGAAGTAAGAGGAACAATGTTATTAAATATCATTGAAGCACCAGGCAAGTTCTGAATGGATGAATATTGAGAAAGCCTTGTCAGAAGGTCAGAAATTTGATAGGTACACCTTGCTTTTATATTACAAATTGCCTCCCAAAATCTGGGACAAATCATATTTGGCAAATCAAATTTTCTTTTCCCATATACATAATTAGCCCTATTTTCTTTTCAGTTCTGATAGACTTTTAATTAGAAATAACTCATCCTAAATTTTGCATTTTTTTGCTTATATTTTATAATCAAAGAGTTAAACAATTACAAATTAACATCAATGTGAGCGGAAAATGTTAATAAGAAAATGAAGAAATTAATATCTATTAGCAAAACTTGTTACAATACAAATAATTATTTTTAGATATGAATGTTTACTAGTATAAGGATTAAATTAGGAGTTTTGACAAAATAAGAGAGCACCTTTTAATAATTTAAGTTTTAAAGAGAATATAGTAGAGTTGTAAATTAATATTGTCCCTTTAAGCCAGAGAAAAGAAAACTTCTAGTAGCTTTAACAAGTAACAATTTAGTTTAATTAAAACAGAAATAGTAAAAGAATATAGTAAAATGAATATAGTAAAGGAAAAAAATATAGGAAAAAGGTAGAGAAAGAAAATTTCCTAATGTTTATACCAGTTATCTTATAATACCTATAAATAACTATAATTGCTACCTAAAACTGCCTATATCTACCTATAACTAACAACCATCTCACAAAGTTACAACCCAATCCAGCCCAGTCAAAACCAACCCCGTCAGTGTTTAATCCAACCCCAATTAGGTCTGTCAACGAAGACCAGACCCCTTCCAAAAAGTTCAAGAAAGGAAAAAAAAACCTAACAGCCCAAAACAAATCCCAAAATCCCAAAGCCAAAAAGCCCTCTCAGTAAGCTCAGGCCCTCCTTTGTATTCCAATAACTAAATGCCAACCACCAACCCAACACAATCCAAGCAGCCAACTTCCCTGCAACTTCCAGCCCTAGCTGTCAGCAATTGCCATACCAACTGTCAGTAACTGACTCCTTTTATAACCTTTTCCTATCTTACTTCCTGTCTCTTTCCTTTCACTGTGGGCTGATTAATCCCTACACATCTCTATGGTAAGAGGACCTCTAGTTCCCCTATTAAATAAAAAAAAAAGAATAAAGAATTCCTTTTTACACTCCCAAATTAATCTATTTTGTAATTATGAGCTGGATGGCTCAGTGGATTGAGAGCTAGGACTAGAAACGGGAGGTCCTGGGTTCAAAACTGACCTCAGACACTTCCTAGCTGTGTGACCCTGGGCAAGTCACTTAACCCCCATTGCCTAGCCCTGAAACAAATAAAAAAATTAATATAGAACAATATATATAAAGATATTAGGGTTTTTTTTAAAAAGCTTAATCTTCATTATTAATAAATAAATAAATGAGTGGATGAATGGATGAACAAATAAATAAATAAATGAATGGCTAAATAAGTCAATAAATAAATAAATAGGGTTTTACAAACACTTTTTTCCTTAGAGTGAGGCACATCCATCAAGGGTAAAAGTCATAACCATTCCATGTCTACTGAACTGAATAACATTTTCAGTTCATATATATATCAGAATATATAATCCACAACCAGAACTACCATCAATATAACATCATTCTATTTGTCTGCTTCCAGTTTCTCCTGGTTTTATTCTTTGCTTTGCCTTCAATGTGTATCTCAGCTCAATACCAGATGGTTTTAAGCCTGAATTTTATAATTTTCAAAAATTAGAAGACATGTTGCTAAGGTCCAGCTTTTCAATATTCTTTCTCTGTGACTTTTAGTAAATCATGTAAGTGTTTTGAGCCATAATATCCTCATAAAATATGAAAGAATTGAACTAGACAACCATTTCATTCTTTTCTAAAACTTTGTGGTGCTATAATATCTTCATTTTCAATCATCTCTACTCCCTACTTTTTTACACATTCTGTAGAATCAGATCATTTAAGTAACCCCTTAATATAACCTATATTATACCTGGAAAAAAATCTACACCACAAGCAACAATCTATCATCTTGTCTTTGTTTAAAGACATCTGATAAAGAGGAACTCACTATAGCAAAAGGCAATACAATGAACTTTTGAATATCTACTAGGAGTTTTTTCCCTATATACACCTCTTATTGGTTCTTCTTAGTTCTCTTCTCTGAGGCAAAGCAAAAAAAAATTCAATTACTTTTCCATATCACAGCCTTTCAAAGACATGATGGCAGCTATCTTGTTCTTTCTATTTTCTTCTCCACATTAAACATCACAAGTTACTACAAAAAATCCTCATATAGCATGGAGTAATGGTTCACCATCACCTTGGTGAGTTAGCTTTAGTTTACCAATATAACTTTGCTAAAATGATATTTTCAGATATAATGATTAAAACACTTGGAAAAATCATGATGAAAATTAGAGGGCCAAAGCACAGTATGTTGGAAGATGGTGCCATAGACAACAGTTGACCGGCAAAGGACAACAACTACTATTTTGGCCCCTTTCATTTGGTGGAGGTCTAGTTATGGAGATAAAGAGCATACATTCCTGATTAGCAAATAAATGCCAATAAAATGAGCCTGTTAAAGGTATAAATTTCAATTTTCTTTCAGCATTAGGAGGACTTTTTTTCTTTGTTTCTAAATATTTGAAGTTATCTCTCTTGCTAAAGTGGTCAGAATTCCATTGACTTAAGAGAGAATTGATAGGGATTTTGGAGGAATACTCTATTCTAACATAGAAGACTAATTTTCCCATCAAATTGAATGTGAACTTTCACTAAAAATCTTATTTTAAGGCAAAATTATAACATAAAGGTTTCTTGGTGAAGGGAAAAAATAAAGCCCAAACATTGTGCTAAGTGTTTTACAAATATTATTTCACTTGATCCTCACACTATCACTGCAAATCAGGCACAGTTATCCTCATTTTAAAGTTAAGGAGTTTCCTTATCTTATAAAATGAGCTGGAGAACAAAATGGCAAACCACCCAAGTGTCTGTGCTGAGAGAACTCCAAATGAAGAGTCAGACATGACTGAAGGGACTAAAAAAAAATAGTCTCCTTCCTCCCATCCATCTCCTGGATCCCCTTGCATCCTTCGAAACTTATTTCAAACCCCATATTCTGCAGGTCTTTTCACATTCTTTGCTTTTCCTACTGCCTTCTCTTTAAGATTATGTCTTATTTGTATTGTGTATATCTTGCACATACAACTATTTACATATTATTTTCTTTCCCTTAAAATATGAGCTACTCAAGAGCATTTTTTTTCTTTTCCCTGAATCTTCAGTGAATATTTAGCCTGGAGCCTTTAGCACAGTGCATACAGAAAGTATTTAAGAAATGTTTTTGATTGTCTCTTTGATTAATCAACTATGGTCTGAAAACCAGCTTAGATAAATTTGGGAAGGATGATCACTAAACACACTAGCACTGAGAGATTGATTTTTCAGTCACAGAAACCCTCAGAAATTATCTGCTAAATTAGCATAGTACTCAGGTGCTCAAATGAATGGATAATCTTAATCATTCAAGAATTCACTCTTATAATGTAGTAAAGCACAATTCTTTCTATGACTGCTTATCCCGGGCAACTGTTGGCTATGTCTTTTCAAAAGATCAATTTTTGTCATTTCATAAATGCTTGTTGCACTGAACTTTGTAGAGGGGTTATGGCTTGCTTCAATGAAGGCATTACTGATGCTGATAGAAGTATAGGAGGCTTTATACTGAGGGTATGAAAATTTCGCTGTATAACCTATATCACATTAGCTAAATGATTTAGCAACACTGAGAAATTTCCTTTCTTCATTCTATTTCTCTGTTTTTGTTTTCCGCTTTGCTTCATTGAGTATATCCTTGCGTTAGTGATATTTGGAGAAGCAAATGTTCTAAAAAAGATCCCAGTTGGAATCCATGATACTCACCAAGCGTTGTATGTTTCCTTAAGGAAATGATTAGGATAGTCATTCAACATGTAAAGGTTATTATTGAGCCAGTAGAATTCATTTTAGGAATCATCTGCAAAAATAAAAATAGTCCCCTTTCCATTTTTAAGGGTTTGTGATGTTCCCTTCTCTGAAACTAACACCATGTGAGAAGAAAGAGAGGATTAACAACATCTTAATAGGCTCGAAAATAGGGCCAATTTTCACATTACACAGCTAAATTGGAAAGGAAGGAAATAAAGACATCAGTGGATGAAATTAATGTAATTGGAGAATACTGTAGTCAGAGTAGTTTGTTTGCTCTAATCTTGTACACAATATAAAATGTTGCTGCAAATGGACCCCAGCTGCAAGCAATCACAGTCGGAGAAGCTAAATGGAATCAACAACGAGGATCTGATAGAGAAGCAAATTCCCATACAGTGTTTCTTGGAGGAGACAGAAATGGGCAACTATTCTAAAATGCTATTCCAAGATTAATAGATGAAAAAATGAAATATATTTTTGAAAATTAATTTGTATGCTCATTCTTAGTGATTAAATGTATGAAAAATGCTAATATCACAAGGTTTTAGGTGTTGTTATACTTTTGATTAACTTGGTACAAATCTTTCATCAACAGGCAAGGGGAAAATAATGAAAAATGGCAGAGCACCCAGTATCTAGAGTCTCAGATTAGGAATTCACATCCCTCCTCTGCAAACTACCACATATGAGATTATAGGCAAAGTACTTAACTTCTTTAAGCCTCAGTGTCATCCAAATAGTAAATAGGAAAGACAGGATTTGAACCCATTTTCCCTTGATTTCAATTCAAGTACTCTCTCCACTAAAAAATACTGAATTTTGAATTGCATTAAATTGAATAAAATTACTTTATGTAAGATCCCTCACTTGGGTATTTATAAATCAATGCAAAAGTGATAGTCTATAAAATGTATCTAATTTCTTAATTAGTTGAAGGAATTGCTTTTAAGAAAGTTTATAATGCAATCATATTAAAAAAAATTCAATATAAGAATTCAAATAACCTGTATTTCTTTTGTAGATAACAATTAAAATATTGGTTCCTTGACTTACACGATTGGTTAGAAAATATTTCTCAGTGCCTTTTTACTGTATCCATGTGGGAAAAACAAAACAGAATAAAATCCTATGGAAATACAAAAAAGATATGCTCATTCTGTTTTTTTTGTGAAAATTTGCTAACGCTAAGGTATTCTCTCAAATCCTTGTCTCTCAAATCTGTAACTCATTATACGACACTATACAAATTGTGAGGAAGCCTACCTAGTATGAGATCTTTATGATCTTTCATAGCTATATAATATTAATTAAAATGACAGGAAAATATATTCATAAATGGTTATATTATAAAATGTAATTCTCTTCTTTCTCTCCCCCTTTAAATATTCAAATATACAAACATACAAACATGAAACTAGGTTTATCATGGATGAAGATAGTCCTCAAAATTATTTACTGATCATTGATTAAGACTTGCCTTAATCAGACCAGTATGAGATTTTCTTATGTTTTGAACCAAAATATGAGAAATCCTAATACTGTAGAATTATATTCATTTTCTTTATTAAAATCTGAAGTATACTACAGTGTAACTTTTTATTTAGTTTTTAAATTTTGAGATATGATGTAAAAATAGTAGTTGCATTGTGTGTACATTACAACTTTAATGAACAAATTGATATGACATAGTTTTTTTTGGTTACCAGATAATTATACTAAGAAAACATATCTATGAACACAGTGTACTAAAACATTTGATTTCTAAAGTCAGCAATTCAATTAATGAACATTTAATAAGTACCTATGATGTGTCAACCCATGTGCTAAGGGCCTGGAGGTACAAAAACTTTCTGGCTTTCAAAAAACTCATAGACTAATACAGGAGGCAACATTCTAACAATTTATGGACAAACAAGATTCTGAAAGATCAGCCTTTTCAACTCCCCAGTTGATATCTCAGAAAACTAAATTCCAAAGAAGAGAAATAATTTCAACAATATGAACCATTTAGACAGCTCTAATATGAAAATTTAATAGGAACAAATGCTAAATCTTTCTGAGATAATAATATAATCTGAGAAACTTTCAGAAAGATAATCTAGTGCAATATTCTCATATTATAGATGATAAACCTAAGTCCCAAAGGAGTCAAATGGCTAAATTAAAAACCATATTGCTAAGTAATGGCAGAACCAAGATTAAAACTTGGATTTTCTGTTTTTCATTTAAGTCCTAAATTTGTTTTCAGTAAATTATAAGAAGGCATTGATAACATAACACTGTGAGAAGAAGTGACAGAGTTCCCCACTAAAAATGGCAGCATTTGGCAGTGGTAGAATTGAAAAAGAATCACAAATTTTGGTTTGACTATGAACCAAATACTAAATTTAAAACAAACCAGTCTTGGGATGCAGGCTACATATGACAATAAGTATATTTCTTCATAAGTAAAATTGATCATGTAACAGATAAGTAAAAGCCCTTTGTGATTAGAGGAGTAATCACTTTTAGCTGGAAGGATTAAGAAATGCATTATAGAAGAAGTAGCAATTAATCTAGATAATCAATCTAGGCTTAGGTATGGAGGAAACAATGCAGAATTAGATGTATATCTACCTTGTCTTTTATTTTTCTGTCTCTAGTATTTATGTATTTGATTATAGTTCTCCCAGTTTGATCTGGGGAATCCCAAGTGAACTCCTGAAACACTTTTAATAGTCTTGTCATATCAAAATTGTTTTCAGAGTAATACCAAAATATTTTATTTTCTAATATGATAAATGTCAATAAATCTAACCTGCACAAACAAAAACTCAATGGGAGAATCCTCAGTGATTTTTAAGAATTTAAAATAGTTCTGAGACTAAAAAGTTTGAGAATTACCATGTTAGAACATTTTCTAGATAAAAGAGAGAGAGTAAAGTAGACTGAAATGGAGAATGGAGTAAAATTGTGGAGTATCTGCATACCAGGACAGGAAATTTGTTTTTATTCAATAGGATATAATGAATTATTAAAGGGTTTTTAGACAAAGGGGTAAAATTTTACCCATTTTTCTTATCCAAATTGTTTTTTGCCAAAGTTTCATTAGGTTTACAACTATATGACTCATAGTCTTTATAGTATTTAAAGAAAAAAATTTTGGTTAAATTTTATTATTAAAAATTATTTGCATATTGTCTTACCCATTAGAATGTGAACATGTTGAGGGCATGGATTATTTTTACCTTTCTTTTTTTCCTCAGCCATTTAAAAAGGGCCTTCCATTAGTAAGCAGTTAATAGACGCTTGTTTATTTGACTTAATGTAACATCCTAGCTATTTCCCTTCTCAAAACCCAACTTACCATCTTTTTTTAAAAAATGAAAACATTTAAACAAAACCATTTGGCATAGTTATTAATAGTATATGTAACATTTCAAACCTGTAGTCACCAAGCTTAATTTAAAAATAAGGGCTTTATATTTTCTCAAGTCTTCTCAAAGGTTTAGACTAATTATTATAATTACATTGGATTTGGTTTTATTTTGTGGTTCTTTTAATTTACATTATTGTCATCTTTATGAATATTATTTTCTTGGTTTGTATAATAATTGTTGATGATGTGGTTATTATCATTATTATTATAATCTATAAATGGGACTTTTTAAGCCTTTAAGCCTTTCAGGTTATATGAGCAACGATTAGATTTCAGGGACAATAAATATAAACCATTTAGACCCTTTTACTGTATAATTCCAAATTGTTCTCCAAAAAAGTTGAAAAAATCACTTGTAGCACATATCATACAATAGACACCACAATATTCCTTGTTTTCCTTTTTTGTAATATTTGTAGTTTTCTGAGTTGTAGGGTAAGCCTCAAAATTATTTTGATTTGCATTTCTTCAGCTGGTACTGATTTGGAGTAATTGTACATAAATATCATGTTTTTATTAATTTTTTAATTAAATTTTTATTTTTAGAAAAATTTTCCATGGTTACATAATTCATCTTTTTACTTTACCCTTCACCCCTTCAAGCACTCCCAACCAGTAGCTCACTCACATTTCCACTAGTTTTAACATGTGTCCTTGATCAAGACTTATTTACATATTATTGATATTTACATTGGTGTAGTCTTTTTGGATCTACATGCCCAATCATGTATTCATAAATCCAAGTGTTCAAGCAGTTGTTTTTCTTCTGTGTTTCCACTCCTGTAGTTCTTCCTCTGAAAGTGGGTAGTGTTCTTTTCCATAAGACCCTCATTGTCTTGGGTCATTGAATTGCTGCTAGTACAGATGTCCATTACATTTGATTTTTCCTCAGCTTATCAGTCTTTGTGTACAATGTTCTTCTAGCTCTGCTCCTTTCACTCTACATCAATTCCTGGAGATCTTTCCAGTTCACATGGAATTCCTCCAGTTTATTATTCCTTTGAGCACAATAGTATTCCATCACCAGAAGATACCACAATTTGTTCAGCCATTCCCCAATTGAAGGACATACCCTCATTTTCCAGTTTTTTGCCACCACAAAAAGCGCAGCTATAAATATTTTTGTGCAAGTCTGTTTATCTATGATCTCTTTGGGGTACAATCCCAGCAATGGTATGGCTGGATCAAAGGACAGGCATTCTTTTATCGCTCTTTGGGCATAATTCCAAATTGCCATCCAGAATGGTTGGATCAGTTCACAACTCCACCAGCAGTGCATTAACGTCCTAATTTGGCCACATCCCCTCCAACATTCATTACTCTGCCCTACTATAAATTTAGCCAATCTGCTAGGTGTGAGGTGGTACCTCAGATTTGTTTTCATTTGCATTTCTCTAATTACAAGTGATTTAGAACACTTTTTCAGGTGCTTATTCATACTTTTGATTTCTTTATCTGAAAATTGCCTACTCATGTCCCTTGCCCATTTATCAATTGGAAAATGGTTTGATATTTTATACAATTGATTTAGCTCCTTGTATATTTGAGTAATTAGACCTCTGTCAGAATTTTTTGTATAAAGATTTTTTCCCAGTTTCTTGTTTCCCTTCTGATTTTGGTTGCATCATTTTTGTTTGTACAAAACCTTTTTAATTTAATATAATCAAAATTATTTATATTACATTTTGTAATTTTTTCTAACTCTTGCTTAGTTTTAAAATCTTTCCTTTCCTAGAGATCTGACAAGTATACTATTCAGTGTTTACTTAATTTACTTACAGTTTCTTCTTTATATTCAAGTCTTTCACCCATTCTGAATTTATCTTTGTGTAGGGTGTGAGATGTTGATCTAAACCTAATCTCTCCTATATTGTTTTCCAATATTCCCAGCAGTTTTTGTCAAATAGTGGATTTTTGTCCCAAAAGTTGGGCTCTTTGGGTTTATCATACACTGTTTTGCTGACGTAACTTACCACATGTCTATTCCACGGATCATCCCTTCTATCTCTTAGCCAGTACCATATTGTTTTGATGACTGCTGCTTTATAGTACAGCTTAATATCTGGTACTGTTAAGCCACTTTCCTTTACATCTTCACTTTTTTTTCATTATTTCCCTTGATATTCTTGATCTTTTATTCTTCCAAATGAACTTTATTATATTTTTTCTAATGCAGTAAAAAAGGTTTTTTAGTAGTTCGATAGGTATGGCACTAAATAAGTAAATTAATTTATATAGAATGGTCATTTTTTTTTATGTTAGCTCATCCTACCCATGAGCACTCAATGTTTTTTCCAATTGTTTAGATCTAGTTTTAATTGTTTGGAAAGTGTTTTGTAGTTGTTTTCATATAATTGCTGTGTTTGTTTTGGTAGGTATATTCCTAAGTATTTTATATTGTCTAGGGTGATTGAAAATGGTATTTCTCTTTCTACCTCTTGCTGCTGTGATGTGTTGGAAATGTATAGAAATGCTGATGATTTATGTGCATTTATTTTGTATCCTGCAGCTTTGCTAAAGTTGTTGATTATTTCTACAAGCTTCTTTGTTGATTCTCTAGGATTTTTTAAGTAGACCATCATATCATCTGCAAACATTGATAGCTTAGTGTCCTCATTGCCTATTTTAATACTTTCAATCTCTTTTTCTTCTCTAATTGCAACTGCTAGTGTTTCTAGTACAATGTTAAACAATAGAGGTGATAATGGGCACCCTTGTTTCACACCTGATCTTTTGGGAAAGGCTTTTAATTTATCCCCTTTGCATATAATGCTTGTTGATGGTTTAAGATATACACTGTTTATTATTTTTAGGAAAAGACCTTCTATTCCTATATTTTCTAGTGTTTTCAGTAGGAATGGGTGTTGTATTATGTTAAAGGCTTTTTCAGCATCTATCTAGATAATCATGTGGTTTTTGTTGATTTGCTTGTTGATATGGTTAATTATGTGGATGGTTTGCCTAATGTTTAACCATCCTTGCATTGCTGGTATAAATCCCATCTGATCATGATGAATAATTCTCTTGATCACTTGCTGGAGTCTTTTTGCTAGTATTCTATTTAAGATTTTTGTATCTGTGTTCATTAAGGAGATTGGTCTGTAATTTTCTTCCTCTGTTTTTGATCTACCAGGCTTTGGAATCAGTACTATATTTGTGTCATAAAAGGACTTTTGTAAGACTCCTTTTTTGCTCATATCAAATAATTTGTATAGTATTGGGATTAATTGTTCTTTGAATGTTTGATAGAATTCACTTGTGAATCCATCAGGCCCTGGCAATTTTTTCTTAGGGAGTTCTTTAATGGTCTGTTAAATTTCTTTTTCTGATATGGGATTATTTAGGAATTCTATTTTTTCTGCTGTTAATCTAGGCAATTTATATTTTTTGCAAGTGTTCATCCCTATCACCTAGATTGCTAAATTTATTGCCATATAATTGAGCAAAATAGTTTTCAATGATTGCCTTAATTTCCTCTTCATTAGAGGTGAGGTCTCCCTTTTCATCTTTGATACTATTAATTTGGTTTTCTTCTTTCCTTTTTTAATTAGATTAACCAGTACTTTGTCTATTTTATCTGTTTTTTTTTCAAAATACCAGCTCCTAGTCTTATTTATTAATTCAATAGTTCTTTCACTCTCAATTTTATTAATTTCTCCTTTGATTTTCAGTATTTCTAATTTAATTTTCATCTGAGGATTTTTAATTTGCTCATTTTCTAGTTTTTTAAGTTGCATGCCCAATTCATTAACCTCTGCCCTCCCTAATTTGTTAATATATGCACTCATCTCATATGTTTGGGTAAGATGTCTCATCATTGTCATTGCCTTCAATGAAGTTATTATTTTTTCTGTGATTTGTTCTTTCATTAAATTATTTTGGAGAATCATATTATTTAATTTCCAATTAGATTTTGGTTTGCTTCTTCATGTATTCTTACTAATAACTATTTTTATTGCATTGTGATCTGAGGTTACATTTATTATTTCTGCTTTTTTGAATTTGGTTGCCATGTTTCTATGCCCTATTACATGGTCTTTCTTTGTGAATGTTCCATGTGCTGCTGAAAAGAAGGTGTATTCCTTTTTGTCTCTATTTATTTTTCTCCATACATGTATTAACTCTAATTTTTCTAGGGTTTCATTCACCTCTCTTACCACTTTCTTATTTATTTTTTGGTTTGAATTATCTAGATCTGATAGGGGAAGATTGAGGTACCCCACTAGTATGGTTTTGCTATCTATTTCCTCCTTGAGCACCACTAGCTTCTCCTTCAAAAATTTGGAAGCTAGACTGTTTGGTGCATACATATTGAGTACTGATATTTTTTCATTATTTATACTGGCTTTTATTCAGATATGGTTACCTTCCCTATCTCTTTTTTTTAAAACCCTTTACTTCTATGTATTGGCTCATAGGTGGAAGAGTGGCAAGGGTGGGCAATGGGGGTCAAGTGACTTGCCCAGGGTCACACAGCTGGGAAGTGTCTGAGGCCAGATTTGAACCTAGGACCTCCTGTCTCTAGGCCCGACTCAATCCACTAAGCTACCCAGCTGCCCCTTCCCTTTCTGTTTTAATGTTATCTATTTTTACTTTGGATCTATCAGAGATCGTGGTAACTACCCCTGCCTTATTTTTATCATTTGAAGCCCAAAAGATTTTTCTCCATCCTCTCATTTTCACTCTATGTCCGTTTGTCTGTCTCATGTGTGTTTCTTTCAGACAACATATGGTTGGGTTTTGGTTTCTAATCCACTCTGCTATTTGCTTCCGTTTCATGGGCAAGTTCATCCCATTCACATTCAGAGTTATAATTATCAACTGTGCATTCCCAGACATTTAAAATAAATTAAATTAAAATAAATTTTAAAAAATAGTAAATGGTTATTCAATAAAATTGAGGACTTCCAAACATTCATCAAGAAAAAACTGGACTTAAACAGAGAGTTTGCTGCCCAAACCCAGAACTCAAGGGAATCAACATAAGGTAATTAAGAGAATGGGGGGAGGGGCAGATTGGTAGCTCAGTGGATTGAGAGTCAGGCCTCGAGACAAGAGGTTCTAGGTTCAAATCCGGCCTCAGACACTTCCCAGCTGTGTGACCCTAGGAAAATCACTTGACCCCCATTGCCCACCCTTACCACTCTTCCACGTAGGAGCCAATACACAGAAGTTAAGGTTTTAAAAATGTAAAAAAAAGAAAGAGAATGAAGGGAGGAGAAAAAAATTCTTTCCTTTAAGGGACACAACAAGTTCCATCAATTTATATCCCAAGAAGAAACAAAGGTATTAGCAAATATTAAAAATTATTATTACCAACAGTGTATCTAGAAGAAGTTTACATAGAGGGAACAGGGACAAACTGTATAGGATGAAATGTCAAGAGATATATAAATATATATATGTATGTATGTATGTATGTGTGTATGTATATATATATATATGTATATATATATATATATGTAGTATATAGGTATAAATATATACAAAACTGGGGGGGAAGAAGATAATAATAAGAAAAATAGGAAAACAAACAAAAAGAAATAAATTTATATTCCATAAAGAAGCGCATGGGACAAACAGGGGGAAAATAAAAATACACTGTAAGGGTAAAGAGGTTAGAGAGAGGAAATATTCAATATTTACATGCATTGAAATCAACTTAGAGAAGAACAATTATATCTATAGGGGCAGAAAATTGAGTGACGCCCTATAGAGAAATAGAAGGGTAACAAACAGACTGATGGGGAGGGAAGCAATACTAGGGAGGGAGAGGGCTTGGAGGGGAGCTCCAGGTGGCTTTAAGGAAAAATAAGGGGGTAATAAGAAGGGAGGGCAGAGAAAGGGAAGTACAACAAAGTAAGAGATTATAGGAACTGATTAAAAACAAAACACTGGTATAGAAGGAAGCAGTGAAAGAAGA
>NC_058130.1:609555596-609623653 GCF_016433145.1 Gracilinanus agilis | reverse complement strand
TGGTTCAACATTAGGAAAACCATCCACATAATTGACCATATCAACAGTCTAACAAACAAAAATCACATGATCATCTCAATAGATGCTGAAAAAGCCTTTGACAAAATACAGCATCCATTCCTATTGAAAACACTGAAAAGTATAGGAATAGAAGGACCTTTCCTAAAAATAATAAACAGTATATACCTAAAACCATCAACAAACATCATTTCCAACACACTAGAGCAGCAAGAAGTAGAAAGAGAAACACCATTTAAAATCACCCTAGACAATATCAAATACTTAGGAATATACCTACCAAAACAAACACAGCAATTATATGAAAACAACTACAAAACACTTTCCAAACAAATAAAACTGGATCTAAACAATTGGAAAGCCTTTGATTGCTCATGGGTAGGACGAGCTAACATAATAAAAATGACAATTCTACCCAAATTAATTTACCTATTTAGCACCATACCTATCAAGCTACCAAAAACTTCTTTACTGAATTAGAAAAAACTATAACAAATTTCATTTGGAATAAGAAAAGATCAAGAATATCAAGGGAAATAATGAAAAAAATGTGAAGGAAGGGGGCCTAGCAGTACCAGATATTAAACTATACTATACAGTAGCAGTCATCAAAACAATATGGTACTGGCTAAGAGATAGAGAGGAGGATCAATGGAATAGACTTGGGATAAATGACATCAGCAAGACAGTGTATGATAAACCCAAAGAGCCCAACTTTTGGGACATGAATCCACTATTTGACAAAAACTGCTGGGAAATTTGGAAAACAATATGGGAGAGATTAGGTCTAGATCAACATCTCACACCCTACACCAAGATAAATTCAGAATGGGTGAACGACTTGAATATAAAGAGGGAAACTATAAACAAGTTAAGTGAACACAGAATAGTATACTTGTCAGATCTCTGGGAAAGGAAAGACTTTAAAACCAAGCAAGAGTTAGAGAAAATTACAAAATGTAAATTAAATGGTTTTGATTATATTAAACTAAAAAGCTTTTGTACAAACAAAAACAATGTAGTCAAAATCAGAAGGGAAATCAACAAATTGAGAAAAAATCTTTATAACGAAAAACTCTGACAGGGGTCTAATTACTCAAATATACAAGGAGTTAAAGCAATTGTATAAAAAATCAAGCCATTCCCCAATTGATAAATGGGCAAGAGACATGAATAGGCAATTTTCAGGTAAAGAAATCAAAAGTATCAATAAGCACATGAGAAAGTGTTCCAAATCTCTAATAATTAGAGAAATGCAAATCAAAACAACCCTGAGGTATCATCTCACACTAGCAGATTGGTTAAAATGAAAGAAGGGGAGAGTAATGAATGTTGGAGGGGATGTGGCAAAATTGGGACATTAATGCATTGCTGGTGGAGCTGTGAACTGATCCAGCCATTCTGGCTGGCAATTTGGAATCATGCTCAAAGGGCTATAAAAGAATGCCTGCCCTTTGATCCAGCCATACCATTGCTGGGTTTGTACCCCAAAGAGATCATAGATAAACAGACTTGTACGAAAATATTCAAAGCTGTGCTTTTTGTGGTGCAACAAATTGGAAAAGGAGGGCATGTCCTTCAATTGGGGAATGGCTGAACAAACTGGTATATGTGGGTGATGGAATACTATTGTGCTAAAAGGAATAATAAACTGGAGGAGTTCCAGGCGAACTGGAGAGACCTCCGGGAACAGATGCAGAGCGAAAGGAGCAGAGCCAGAAGAACTCTGTACACAGAGACTGATATACTGTGGTAAAATTGAATGTAATGGACCTCTGTACCAGCAGCAATACAATGACCCAGGACAATTCTGAGGGATTTATGGTAAAGATGCTACCCACATTCAGAGGAAGGACTGCAAGAGAGGAAACATATAAGAAAAACAACTGCTTGAAGGCATGGGTCTGGGTGGACATGATTGAGGGTGTGGACTCGAAACTACCACACCAATGCAACTACCAACAATTTGGAAATTGGTCTTGATCAAGGACACATGACAAAACTAGTGGAAATGCGCATCGGCCATGGGTGGGAGGAGTGTGGGGGGTGGGGTGAAGGGGAAAGGAGGAGCATGAATCATGTAACCATGTTAAAAATGAATATTAATAAATGTTAAAAAATTAAAATATCAACCCAGATACGCATCTCAAAGCATTCTTAAACTATTTCTGCCTGATGCACAGCATCACAACCAAACTAATAGCCCTGAAATACTTGCCAATAAAAAGTAAAGTATGCATTTTTTCTTTAACAAATCATACTCATGTAGTTTAAATTGTATTGTCTGTTTTCTTCATTAGATTTTTAGATCTTCAAAAATAAATCACTAAATCTGATATTTTCTATTACAGTAGGACCTTGTTTTATGGGGCCAATATGTTCCAAGACCCTTTGTGTATGTTTAAAATAATGCTTAATAGTGAACCTCATTATTTAATAAATACTTATTATACAAACAGACCTGTGGATTCAATTTTCCAACTATACAGACCTCATCATTTTCTAACTTTTCTTAAACTTACCAGAACTACCAGATTCACTACTTTGGTACTGCTATTTCATAATTAAATAACGTTAATGAAACAAATAGAAGCACTACTCTTTTAAAGATATGGCTTCTTACAAGCAAGATCCCCAGACGAACTGATCCTGGAGCTAATATTTAGTGTAAAACAATGCAATGACTCATATTAACATATCACAGAATGAGAATAAGTTTTATAAGACTTCATATTGCTTGGGAAAATGGTGCAGATAAGAGGATAATTTTTTAAAAAATTATGTAATTTTTTACTACCTTGTGCAAGTAGGAGTTACTATTAAGTATCTATCTTCTTTATTAGTTGGGTTCCCTTGTAATTGTAGACCTGAGGGATATTCAGAACTATATTTTCAGATAAGAGACTAACTACCTTATTCTGGGACCATTATTTCGGTACAGGGTTTTTTCTTGCCCATCATATATATCTATATTGTACTTACTTGGCACCTTAAAAAATTAATAGTGCTTTTCTTTCCATGACACTGTAAGAGTTATCATCCACATTTTGCAGAAAAAAAAGCTCACAGTTTTTACTGAATTTCTCAGAGTCATATAGCTAATAAAGGTAAGACAACCTTCAAGTGTAAATCTTTCTTCTTTATGATAAATGAATGCATTCCTATCACACAGCCTTAGATAGACTTAAATTAACAGTCCTTCTTTTCCACTGAATTTTTCCTGCTGCTTTAGGAGGGGAAGAATAGGACATATATGCCCTATATAGAATCTAGTAGGCTGAAATTACCTCTATAAGCAAGCTGAGAATGACATCTGATCAGATTACCAGCTTCAGAGGAGTACCTAACATATTGGAAAATAGAGCCCCATGCTAACTAACTTCACTGAAGTTGGCAGCTATTGACAATACTGTTCTCCACCTGCCATACACCTGTGCTCTTGTTCCATCTCAGCATCTCCAGTGTGACTGTTGCCAGATCCCTTGACCCTAATCACACAGTGGATGTGGCTTTAGTTGAGCATGTGGGAGTTTATTTACCTCCTGCTGGATACATGTGTTCTGTAGCCCCAGGTTATTTCTTTATTGTCAGCTGCAACAAACTAGAGTTGCTGACATGATGACAATAATGATAATAAGAGCTGACATTTTTAGAGCACTTTATGGCTTACTAAGCACTTTATGAGCATTGTCTCATTTAATTCTTACAAGTCCTTTGGAAGGAAATACAGGCATTGTTGCCCCCATTATAGAGAGCAAGATACTGAGGCTTGGAAGATTGAAGTGATTTATCCAAAGTCACTAGAACTACAATTCAAACCTATATCCTCTGGGTATAAATTCAATGTGATTCCCACTGTATCATAGTTATCTTATTAATATTGATTTAGATCAATGATTGAGGCAAAGTATGTTTGAAATTTATGTTTCCAAATTCTAGATACTAGACTAACATAATAAAACCATGCTTGATTTGTACATGATGTCTTCTATACTAGCACTGAATCATATCAAATGTGATCATTATTACAGACATAAGTATTTTTATTTTGTCTCTGGCAACATTCTATAAAGGACATTAATTAGTTACCATGATCAAAGATTTTGCATTGTGAACTTTATAATTTGCAGTGTACCAACTTCAAAATTTATAAATATGTGAACTGATATATTAACATTATGCTAATGAATTTCATGACTTACATAATGAATACAGCCAATAAAAAAGCTGTATTGGAAGAAGCAAGAAGAAAAAGTAAAGCTTATTCTTTATTCTGACCTTGCAGAATCATGCCTGTTATTTTACATTTACCCTAGTGGGTCAAAGATATGGGAAAGAGGGGAGTTTAAATCCATTTGAAAAATAAATCTTAAACACATATATTCATGCTTCCCCAATGATAAAACCATTCTGGAGAGCAATCTAGAACCTTGCCCAAATAGCCATAAAGCTAAAATATAATAAAACAAATCAAAAGAATAAAAAAGAAAAAGATGAATATTTACAATATCTCATAGAAAACAATTGAGCTAGAAAATAAAGGAGAGATATTTTAACAATTATTAGACTACCTAAAAGCCATGACAAAAAAAGAGTATAGACAACATATTCAATAAATTATAAGGAAAAAATGTCCTATTATCTTAGGTTCAGAAGATAAAGAGAAAACAAAAAAAGTCACCTCCTGAAAGAGATCACAAAATGAAAACTCTCAGGAATGTTGCAGCCAAATTTTAGAGCTCCCAGGTCAAGAAGAAAATATTTCAACAGCAATGAAGAACCCATCTAACTATCTTGAAGGAGAACACAATATTTAATAGCTCCTATGTTTAAAGAGTGGAGATATTATAATCTGATATTCCAAAAGGCAAAGGAGTTACCATTAAAAATAATAAACTGTTCATCAAAACTGAGTGTAATCCTTCCAGGAAGAATTCCAATTTAGTGAAATGTAGGTCTTTTGAGTATTCCTTATGAAAAGAGGAAGTCTAAATGGAAAAAATTGACATGTAAACACAAGAGAAGCATAAAGAGGTAAATGCCAAAGAGAAATCATAAGAGAATCAGTGAGTTTAACCTGCTTATATTCTTATATGGGGAGATGATTCAGGCAATTTCTAAGAATTTTAGCATTATAAGGACAATTAGAAGCAATCCACATAGAAAACATGGGTGTGAGTAAGTTATGTGGGGATTATTTAAAATAATGTAGGAGAGATAAATAGGGATGCCATAGGAGAAGGGAAGAAAAAGAGGAAGAATGGAGAAATTTATCTCACATAAAAGGTCCAATAGGAAGAAATTTTACAATGAAGGGGAAAATGAAGGGGTTAGGCAGAAAATTAACTTTACTTTCATTGGAATTGGATGAAAAGGTGAATAACTACTCAGCCAGATTGGTATAAAAGATTATCTTACATTACAGGAAAGGGAAAACTGGAGAAAATAGTTGTTAAAAGCAAAGAACTTTTGAAGTGAGACAAGGCGAAAGAAAGAGAGAGAAGGATAGACAGGGGGAAGATATTATGGAATGAAATAGGCAGTAATCATGGCTATATGTGAATAGTATGAATTACCATAAGCAATTAGGAGAGCATGGAATTGTTTACCTGTCAGATATATGGGTAATATAAGAATTTATGACTAAATAAGAGATAGAGAACATTAAATGATATAAGATGGATAATTTTTATTACATTAGATTTAAAAAGTTTTGTGCAAACAAAACCAATGCAGCCAAGATTAGAAAGAAAGCAAAAAACTTAATGGGACAGATATTTACAACTTCCTCTGATAAGGAGTTCATTTGTCAAGTATATAGAGAACTGAATAAAATTTAGAAGAATGTGTCATTCTCCAATAAATAAATAAAGATAGGAACACAGTTTTCAGATGAAGAAATCAAACCCATCTATTTTTTTCAGTCATTTCAATCATGTAGGACACTTTATGACTCCATTTGGTGTTGAGAAAGCTGAGACAAACTGGAACAAGTGACTTGCCCAGGATCATACAACTAATATGAGTCTGTGTCTGGCATTGCACTTAGGAAGATGAATCTCCCTGACTCCTGGTTGTAACATGGAATTCTACCCTGCCACGTCCATGTTACATGGTCCAGTGCTCACCTATACAGAGTCATATGAAAAAATGCCCTAAATCACTATAAATTAGAAAAATGCAATTAATACAACATTGATATAGTATGTCACACCTAGAAGATTGGCTATTATGACAAGAAAGGAAAATGACAAATGCTGAAATGGATTTAGGAAAATAAAACATTACTGGTGGAATTATGAAATGATCTCACCATTCTGGAGAACAATTTGGAAATATGCCCAAAGGAGTATAAAACTAAGAATAGCATTTGATTCAACAATATCAGTACTATATTGTTATTTCAAAAAAAAATGAAAAAAGGAAAAGGATTTATACTTACACAAGTATTTATAACAGATCTTTTATGGTAGCAAAGATGTGGAAATTGATGGGCTGTCCATCAACTGAGTAATGGCTAAACAAGTTTAGGCATTTGATTGTAATGGAACACTATTGTGCTGTAAGAAATTATGAGAAGGATGCTTTCAGAAGAAACCTGGAAAGTCTTACATGAATTGATACAAAGTGAAGTGAACAGAATGAGTAAGACATTATACGAAGTAAGAAAAATATTGTTTAATGATCAGCTGTGGATGATTTAGCTATCCTCAGAAATCTGATGATCTAAAATGGGTAAAAGTACATGATAACAAACGTACTTGTCAAGTTGAAACAACTGATGAATTCTGAATACAGATCAAAATATACTTTTCTTTTTACTTCAACTTTCTTGGGCTTTTTTTGGTCTGTGTTTTCTTTGACAACTTGAATAATATAGACATATGTTTTGCATACCTGCACATGCATAATACATATTAAAATGCTTGCCTCCTATGGGTGAGGACAGGAGAGAAAAGGAGAAAGAACATTTTCTCAAAATTTTATAAATGAATGTGAAAATTGTTTATAAGTGTAATTTAAAAAAATTTAAACCTAAACAAATGTCATTTGAAATTGTTTAGATTCTTTATATATGATCCATTGAGAACATAGACAAAATCATAGGGGATGGGAAAATGGAATATTGTTGTCTTGTGCACCTTTGGCCAGAATACCCAAATTGATTAGATCATAGGTCATTCATGGAAAGGTTTAAGTTTGGGAACTGAATGTTAAAAATTCCATGTCTGAAAACATTGCTCAGTTAAATAAATATGGAAAATTAAGTAACGTAACAATGACACGAAACAGCCTTCAGTTTACCTTTCCCAACTTCTTTGCGTTCAATCCCTATGCTGAACAAATGTTCTCTTCACTTCTTGGCTTTCTTCTCATTTTTCTTATCACATTTCCTGTGAATTCTGTAAGGAGTTGGGGTTAAGAGCATGCATATTTGAGATTTTGAAACTAGTGACTTTGCTTATCACTGTCAGTGTAGCCCTCCTAAGTGATGCAATTAGGAAGTCAAATGTACATATCCAACAAAAAGCAATTTTTCCACCTCCCTCTTTTATCACAGGTCATATAAAGAAAATAAGAATAAGAAAAAATAACTTAAAATGGAATGCAATTAGTTACATTTTTCTCATACCAATAGTTTTTAACCTATAGATAGGATATTTAAAATTCTATATGGTATGTGATATTTTCACACTTACAAACAGGCCAACTAGCTGCTATTATGTAGCTGAGCTAAAACTGTTTTAAACTGTTTTGAAATAAAGTTTTATTGTATTTTAAAATGTGAAAATCTTTCTCATGTCAGACTATAAAAGAAAGATAGAGGAAAATTATATAATCTGTCCATATTTTGCCAAACCCTTGAACAAGATGTTCTCAACCTTTTTTTTGTCTCAGAACACCCTTATACTCTTACAAATTATTTGAGAACTCCCATAAAAGAACGTCCATTTAGATCAACCATATCTATTCATATTTTCTTTATTAAAAATTAAATGTCTTAATGTTAGTATCTTGTTGTTTAAAATTATTCTAAGCCCTGGGAGACTATATCTCCTAGGACTCCCTGCTACAATTTCCCCCAACACCATCCACTCCATTTGTGGGAGGTTTTGGAGAAAGTATAAAAGGGAGAGTTTGGGCACCTTTTCTCTCTCTCTATCCTAGAGACTCTCTCTACCAGGGAGGCTGTCTGGACCTGGAGGCTCTAGACACTGGAGAAGTACGTACGTACCGGAGGAGACCTTTTCTCCCTACCTGACTTTTCCCTTTACTAACTAAATAAAACCTAGCTATTCTACAATAAGTGCTATCTGATCTTTATTGAGTTCTGAAGAGCTTGGGTCAATTTCCCCTACCTGGGCTTGGGGCTACTGGCTGGGTTACTTTCCTTCCCTTCCTTCTCCTATCCTCCCTTCCTCCCTTCTTTCACCTCACATTAAGAAAGAACTTTTGACTTCATCAACTCCTTGAAAAGATCTTAGGAACTCCTAGAGATCCCAAGACATTACTTTGACAACCATTGTTATAGATAATAAACATTATATAAGTTCAGTTAAGCCAAGAGTCTCTGTTGCATTGGGGAAGAATGGGGAATACATAATATATTGAGCATCTGACAACTTGACATAATCAATTAGAAATTTGGTATGTAATAAAGGGGAGATATTTTTTTTCTTTGCCTGGAGAGTTCAATTACATGATCTCTTAAAGTCTCTTCCAATGTTATGATTCTATGATTTCAGAAAACTTATAAGAAAATCTTGAAAACATTTTAAAATTTTGTCAATCCATTAATTTGTAAGTACAGAGGAATGGGGCTCAGATAATCTAACTCAGCTTGAAAGTATGCTGCTATAGGGTTTTGGCAAAATTAAGCCATTATGACTGACTGGATAATTTTGTTTTGGGAGCAGAGGAAGAATGAAAAAACCAAATTTATTGCTATTCTAAAGTAAGCAATCTGATTCCTCATTTGATATTACCTTCTAGAGTAACATATATCTGTTAATAACACTGTCTCACCAAGCCTACTTCATTCTTTTACCTCTTTCACAACACAATGCTGTTTCTCAAGTATAATCCCCAAACCTTTCCCACTTATCTTTCAAGAACTATGTATTGCAATGAAATCTGGCCTCTTGCTCCCTAAAATACTCTCCCAACTCCTGGAGGCTTTGGGGAAAAAAAGATTATGAGATTCATATCACATAGAGTATATATATCAGATCATCCAGAAAGGAATAATTAGTAAAAGTTGATGTTAACATTACACTTAAAATGAAAGATATTCAAGATTTATTGAGCAACTTCTATGTTTAAGGGTTTTGTTATGAGAGATATAAAAAAGCATGAGGAGACCTGGTTTCTGATTATATGGAGTTGCATTCAAAATGAAGTGATAATCTTCTAAATGAGTGAGATGGGAAAAGAAAGGAAGGAAAGAAGGAAGAAAGGAAGGAAGGAAGGAAGGAAAAGAAGGAAGGAAGAAAAGCAGGTAGGGAGGGGGAGGCATTTATTAATTGCCAGATATTATGCTAAGCACTTTGTAGATATTATCTCATTTAATCCTCCCAAAAACTCTGAGAGGGAGTTGGTATTATTATCCTTGTTTTACAAGAAAATTGAAGAAGAAGGGATTAAATAACTTGCCCAGGGTCACATCTCTATCATCTATCTTAGGTCAGATTTGAAATCAGTTCTTCTTGACTGCAGACTGATTACTCATCTATTGAGCTTTCCTAGTTAATGAGTTTCCTCTATTAATATTGATTGCTGTTTTCTCTGAAGCTTATTCTCATAGAGGGTTATCTAGAAGAGGTGTCAAACTAAAATAAAAAGGCGACATTAAGCTAAACATAAGGATCCAGGCTGACCACAAATTAAATTAGAAAATTATATATTTTCACATTATCTATTGCCCATTGCATTTTTATTTATTTGGTTGAATATTCTTCAATTACCTTTTTATCTGCTTCTCACTGTTATTTAAACCATTCTAGGCTGCGTTGGACCTAATTTTTAACCCCTCTGGCTTAGAACACTGAGACATGCCTTGTCAAGAGTCACCTAAAGAATATGTTCCAAAGGTAGAACTTGAAATTAGTTTTCCTGGCTCTGAGGAAGATTCACTATCTATTAGGCAATATTCCCTCTTCCAAAGGAATGAAATAGACTAGTGGTCAGAAAACTGCTACCAGCAAACCAAATTCAGCCCAAAGCTTACTTTTGTATAGCTGAACTTAAAATAGTTTTTATAATTTAAAATAAGGTTTTATTGTATTTTGAAATGTAAAAATTATTCTTAACTCAGACCTTATGAAAAGAGGTAAAGGTAAATTTAGTCCACTGGCCATAGTTTGCTGACCTCTGAGACAGTGTTCTCAAATTTTATAGTCTCAATAACCATTTTTATGCTTAAGAATTTTTAAGGACTCCTGCCAAAGAGCTGACATTTAAATGAGTATTATTTAATAATATTAACTATATCTGATAAATTAGGATAGATGTCTTAGTTTTATTATGAAAAGACTTTTTTACCTTATTTACCTTATTATGAAAAGACATTTCAAAAGGATCTTTGGAATTCCTAAGGATCCCTAGATCTCACTTTGATAAATGTTAGTATAGAAAATAAGTATTGTATGAATTAATTACAGTTGAGTCAAGTCAGTGTTATATGGGGGAAGAATAGAGTATGGGTAATAGAATCTACTGCCTCCTAAAGTAGTGAGTATCCTAAGACCATAAGTATTTAAAATTGATGCATAGTATGCTGGACATATTTCTGCTTTGACTAAGGAGCTGAAGTAAATGAGATCTTAAAGTCCCTTCCAATTCTATGACTTTTATGATTTTCAGAAAAAAAACAACTTGCAAACAAAATTTAGAAAACATTTTAATTTTAGCAATACATTAATTCTAATTTCAAAGAGGGGGTAACAGACTATAAAAGGCTCAAAAGATTTCTTAGAAATCAAATAGCCCTTGCATAAGAATTTTTGATGACTTTAGAATAAATGAATTACAAACATATGGATCCAATTCTTCATGAAACACAATGAAAAAAAACAGTTCTTGGCAAAATGGATTTTGAGTTTTTTTAACCCAAAATCTTTGGGAAAATTGTTCAAGATGTTTTGATGACCCCAAAATACTGTTGGATTTACTTTTTCCTACTACAAGCAAATTGAGCCCTTTGATTCCTTTTTCTATTGTGTCTGAACAAAGTTCAAGGGTATTTTTTCCCCAGCTGCTGAATGTCTTGTTTTAGTAAACTGCCTTTTTACTGTTGCATTTTGCGAAGTCTGTTTGCTTGTTTTGGTCATTTGAGGGGAAAATAGCAAGCATTTAGCTTCTAAATATTAAAAAAATCTTTGTGCTTAGTATTTAAATCCACTAAAAAGAGTTTCCTAATCTATACTATTCATTTTAAAAGTGAAACTCTCAGGATGAGTGGATATGAAGATATATGGAGGGGAAGGGACAACAGTCAATCTCTAGGGAAAAAGAAATATTTTGTTCATATACATATTCATAAACCATTTATGCATATACACAGTGTATGTATATATGTGCATATATATATACATGTATACCTATAATATGGGTATATATATCTGCATATACATGCAATATATAGATATGTATGTGTCTTTTACTCCTACTACATTGGGATTTTCTAGAATTTTCTTCCTCTTTCCCTGCATTCCATCATCCCATCTTTATATTCATATGTCATTTAACTAAGCTCCACCCTCATGCGCTGAATCAGTTTCCTGGACTTCTTGCTTTCACTCTTCCATAGGTAGTGGCAATCTCCAGAACTTCCTGCCTCAGATGGAGCTGGTGTTACTATGCTTTTCCAGCTGGGACTTTTCATTGCCTTTTTTAAACTGGAAAGCCACTGTGCCCTTTCACAAATGGCAGAAACTTTTATTCTAGTCCTGAGAAAAACACATATAATTTTACTCTCTTAATGCCTCAGCTTTAAGGTTTATCAATTCATAAGCAGAAGTGAATAAGGTATAAGCTCTTTTGTTTGACAATTCTTCCAAGTTGAGAATTGGGTTCCCAAAATGAGAACTCATGGTGACAATACAATTAAAATTTCCATTTCATTGTAGGGTCCTATCCAAAATGAATGGCTAGGAAGTAAAGAACTAAGGCAGTACTTGCCCTGAGCAAAGTATTGTTTAGGTTGGCCTTCTCATATGGAGTTTTATTACTTAAAGCCTTAGGATTCAGTCTAAAGTGTGGAAGATTTCATTTATACCTAAAAGGATCTCATTATTATATTTCATAGTCTATTCATTTGTTTTTTTGAGCCCTTTTATTTTGCTAAAGTCTAAACTCCAGGCATCCCTACATGTATTTTCTGGCTGGCATAAAAAAATCAATATAAGTTTTTTGAAGTGTTCAAAAAATATTATTGCTGTCTTCTTGCTAAATCATTCATCCAGAAAAGGATTATCCAAAGTTATATGTTTATTATCAATATTTTTTAAACTATAAATAACTAGATTAAAATGTAATTGGAAAATATTCAATGAAATTAAAATACTTTTAAAAAGGTAGTTTACTCTTTAAAAACTAATTTAATGGCAAAGTAAAATATGTGTAAATTTATTTAAATCATATCTTTTCTGAATATTAGATGAATGAATCATTCCTCTGACCCTTCATTGTGATATGAAGATGAATCTAAGTTCACAAGTTTATTCCAGTGGAGTGCAAATACCTGTGAGTTCTACCATTAAAAAGGATTTTGGAGTATGGAGACCAGATCTAGATAATGTCCACTATCTCAAAATCAGCCTAACTAAGTGCAGAAAAGTTCAGGGATGGCAGCAGATAAGACACTGGGTAATGAATATTTTAGCTATTGAGGTCCATGCATTATAGTGTATTAAAAGTCAACAGGGGGCAGCTGGGTAGCTCAGTGGATTGAGAGTCAGGCCTAGAGACTGGACGTCCTAGGTTCAAATCCGGCCTCAGACACTTCCCAGCTGTGTGACCCCAGGCAAGTCACTTGACCTCCATTGCCCACCCTTACCACTCTTCCACCTATGAGCCAATACACAAAAGTTAAGGGTTTAAAAAAACCTAAAAAAAATTTTTTTAAAAAAAAGTCAACAGATGCTATTTTTTCTGAATGATTGAGCTATCTAGAAGAAACATAACTCACAAAATAATAAAAAATTAAAGTATTTACTGAGCTTGATATTTGGTCAATAGTTTAAAATAATAATAATAATAATAATAATAATAAGTAACAAGTAATTATTAAATGTCTACAATGTGTCAGCAAAATAATTAGTGTTTATAAAACCTCTTAAAGTTTCAAAGTTTTATATACATTAACTCATTTGATCCTCACAACAACCCTATGAGGTAGGTGATATTATCACATCCACGTAAGGGAGCTGAGACAGAGATGTCAATTGACTTGCTTACAGTCACACAATGTCTGAAATTCATAATCAGGTTGTCCTGACTCTAAGTCAGAAAAGATTGAAAATGCATGAGAGAAATAATAACTCATGTAACATGATTTTCGGTAATTGTATAGGGATGATATTAAGGAGACAGATAGAGTAATTCCCTGCACCCCTAAAGGCAAGGAGAGCTTTCTTTTGACTGAAGAGGATCAGAAAATGGGTAAAGACCTTGAGAAGGTCTGAGGCAAGATGGTAAAGTTTAAAGAAGATCCTCCTGAAAGGCTTCAATCTTCTCAGCAAAGAAGGAAATTAAACATCAGTTATAAGTGCTGGAGTGGGTGTGGTAGTGGAAGTAGCATTAAGGAAAGAAGAAAGGAATGTAGCAGGTGTCATCGGGAATGAGATTGAGATTGCATTAGAGAAAAATTGCATTATTGAGCTTCAGAGTGTCCCCAGTGAAGGTCATGAACCATAAGCTCATGGACCATGAAAGACTCAACTTCTGACACTCGTCATCTTTCATCATTTTCTGATTCCTTACATTTAACTATTTCCAAAGAAACTGTTGTTTTATTGGTGAAATTTAATTTTAGGTTGAAAATCTTCCAAAATTTAATAGATTATTTAATGAGGCAGTTAGTTGATACAGGACAAAATGTGGCCTCTGAGCCAGGATGACCTCTAGTTCATATACTGCTCAGTTAATAGTTATATGTCTATGGACAACTTTCTTAACCCCTTAGATTCTCAGATGTTTAACTCAAAGATGATCATAATAATAGCTCATATGTCTTAGCATTGTCATGAGGTACAGATGAAGTAATAGTAGCAAAATACTTCATAAAACTTAAAAAAATTGTTTAGCTGTCATCATCATCAACATTAATTATTTTTCTGAATTGATAAAACCAAACCAAAAATCATTACCTTAAAATCATTAACTTTCTGAAAATGAGCCAATTTGAACATTAATTGTACAATTCATGGTCAGGACCTTCCAAGTTATCTGGACCTGTCAAGTGCTTGTGCATTAATTTTAAAGCTGCTGTCATCTCTGCACAAGGATCAGACATTGACAGAGAGCTACAATTGAGATATTATTTTATCACTCAATGGAAATTTAATGTAATTAATAAATCAAAATCACTTCACTTATAAAATATTTTAAGAATTTAAAATTAGTTATTCCAAATGATACATAGATTAATGCCTTGTACATTTTAAACAATCAATAAATATTTGATAATTGAATGGTTAAAAAAATCACTATTCAGGACTGCATATCTACTTACAGTTTAAACAAGTATTGCCTTCGAAGTGGTCTATTTTAGAGACAAGAACATGGAAATTTCCAAATTCAAGTATTAAGAATCTGAAAACCACATGTGATTCATCTTTCATTCTTTTAAGCTCTACTTTTAAAACCTAATTTAAATGGATAGTTTTTTAAAGAAAATTTACAAGTCTCAAAATTGTTTTTGAGAAGAAAAAGCTCACATATGCCTTAGATTTCACTCTAGTCACACCCAAACTAAGTAAATCTTATTTAGAATAGTGCATTTTGGCTGTAACTATTCTTAAATGACTGTTTGGAACTGATCCCAATAGCTAGGAAGAAACTCTGTTGGCAATTCTCAATCTTTTTCTGTTTCTTTAGAAAGACCTTCCCTACTTATGTAATTAGAGTTCTTTGTGAGAACCATTTCTTGAGGAAAAGATTGGTAGTTTTCATGACATTCAGAAGATAAGGTTTGTTCAGTAGATTTTCTAGAAGTCAAGAAGAAAGGGAGAAAAGTGTATGCTGGGGTGGGGAAGAATGTGATGTCCTTCAAGAAAAACTTAATATGAGTTCTTTCAGTCATTCCCTTAGAAATATGTCAATCAATGCTCATGGGACATCTAATTAGAAAAGAAAAATAATGTTTTAAAGGATTATATAAAATTCAGAATAAATTCATTATTTAAAATGAGAGAAAAGTTATTTTTCTATAGAAAAAAATGGCAAAGTCTTAATTTCTTCTGTTAAATAGTTGGCATCTGTTTCAAAGAATTATAGAATGTAATTGTACAACATTTAAAGGTGATTTGTTAGAAATTAAGAAGAATTTTCAAATGTATTCTTTATTACAAGCTCTTCGTTTTGATTAGTGACCTCAGCTTTTGAATAGAAGAACCACCCTGACTAGTCGTACTTTGCTCTAACCCGACTCATCTCCTTTTTTTTTTTTTTGCAGGAAAAAGGAGTTTTATTTTTTTTCATCTTTTTATGTTTTAGAAAAATGTTTTCTACAGTTACATGATTCATGTTCTTGCTCTCCCCCACCCCCAACTCTCTGTAGCCAATGAACATTTCCACCAATTTCTTCATTTGTCATCCATCAAGAGCTATTTACATATTATTGATAATTGTTCTAGGGTGGTCATTAATAGTCTACATTCCAAATCGTGTCCCTATCAACCCATGTGTTCAAGCAGTTGTTTTTCTTCAGTGTTTTGACTCCTGTAGTTCTTTTTCTGAATGTGGGTAGCGATCTTTTCCAAAAATCCCTCAGAATTGTCCTGGGTCATTCATTGCATTGCTGCTAGTACAGAAGTCCATTACCTTCTATTTTACCACAGTGTATCAGTCTCTATGTATAAGATTCTCCTAGTTCTGGTCCTTTAACTCTACATCAATTCCTGGAGGTCATTCCAGTTCACATGAGATTCTTCCAGTTTATTATTCCTTTGAACAAAATAGTATTCCTTCACCAGCATATATCACAATTTGTTCAGCCATTCCCCAATTGAAGGGCATACCCTTGATTTCCAGTTTTTAGCCATCATAAAGAGCACAACTATAAATATTTTTGTACATGTCTTTTCCCCTATGATGTCTTTGGGGTACAAACCCGGCACTGGTATGACTGGATCAAAGGGCAGGCAATCTTTTAGCACTCTTTGGGCATAGTTCCAAATTGCTATCTAGAATGGTTGAATCAATTCACCACTCTACCAGCAATGCATTAATGACCCAATTTTGCCACATCCTTTAAGTTTTTTGTCACAAACTTTAAGTTAGGTTTTTTTTTCCTTTATGAATGCTTTGCAGTTCAATTTTATTGAATGAACAAACTTTCCCCTGCAAAAATATAGTCAGTTTTGCTGGATGGTTGATTCTTGATTGTAGACGCAGTTCTCTTGCTCCCTGGAATACTATGTTCCATACCTTCTGGTCCTTCAATATAGATGCAGCCAGATCCTGTGTTATCTTAACTATGGTTCCCTGGTATCTGAATGACTTCTTTTTAGCAGCTTGTAACATTTTTTCCTTGGTCTGGTCGTTTTTGAATTTGGCAATAATATTCCTGGAAGATGTCAGTTGTGGATTAAATGTAGGAGGTGATCTGTGGGTTCTTTAAATTTCCACTTTTCCCTCTTGTTCAAGAATGTCAAGGCAGTTTTCTCTGATAATTTCTTGTAGGAAGATGTCTAAACTTTATCTTTTGTCATGATGTTGCAGGTAAACCAATAATTCTTAAAATGTCTCTTCTAGCTCTGTTCTCCAGATCTTTGGTTGTATCAATGAGGTGTTTCATATTCTCCTCAATCTTTTCATTTTTTAAATTTTGCTTTATATATTCTTGCTGCCTTGTGAAGTCATTTGCTTCTAGTTGTCGAGTTCTATTTTTTAAAGACTGAATTTCATCTCTGGCTTTTTGGTCATCCTTCTCCTTCTGGTCTGATTTTCTTTGTAGATGATCTTTTGCTTTCTTTGCTTTGTTTTCAAGCTGGTGAGTTCTGGCTTTTAATACCTTATTTTCTTGTTTTAGTTCATGTATTTCCTTTTTAAAATTGTCTTCAGCCTCTCTTGATTGCCTTTTGAGTTCCTGAAGTTCTTGACTTAATTGAATTTTGAGATCTTCCAAAGCCTGTGTCCAATATTTGGAGCTTCTTCCTCTCCTTCTGTTTAATTTGCTGTTCATTTTGCTTCCTGGAAAGAAGCTGTCAATTGTCATTTCTTTTCTCTTTTTCTGTTGTTTACTCATATTTTTTTTTCCTTTTCTGTTCTGCTGGTTCATGCAGATGGATTTATTGATCTTTGATGAAAGATCTTCCCCCAGCTGGCAATGGAGGTTTGCAGTTACTTTCTCTAAAGGGTATAGGGGAGGGCTGTTGGAGTTTCCCTGCCCTCTGAAGACTTCTCTACTGTCCAATTGATGGGATTGAGGCTGGATTAGGCTGTATTTCTTACTATACAAAAAGAAGTGGGGGAACAAGATGGAATGTTTTTACTGAGCTGTCTAGCATTAGGGTCCCCCTGCTCTATCCTGCTGTTTGACCTTGTTTTCTTTCCTTTTGAAGCCCTTTGTTCTCTATCTTGGTTTCATAAAGCCAATTTGTCTGAGGTTTGGGTCCATCTAAGCCCCCATCTTCAGAGCATTTTTGCTATGTTTCTCTGGCTTTCTCCTCCAGCCACTTCCCCAGTGTCTGTGTTCAATTCCATGAGTCTGGCTCCAGCAAGGCCCTCTTTCCAGGCCAGTGAGACAACCTGCCTAGAGATTTCAGGGACCACTGGAGACTCTGCATAGCCTGTGGGGAAGCAGTCCAGGGATTTCCCTTCTATACCCTCAGATCTGACAGTTCAAGAATTCAAACATTTTTATTGGCCCACCTCTTGAGCTGTCCAGCAGTAGGGTGCCCTGCTCTGTCCCATTGTTACATTTGGTCCTTTTTCTTCTCTGTTATTATTAAAAAGGATATAGATGGATATTAAAAGAAGTATTAATATTTTAATTAAGGTCATGTTGGTAAAATATAAAGATGAACACACACCTGCTAAGATCTAATTCAAAGAGCCTGCCATACCTTCTGCCCACCTGGATCCATCATACCAAAGAGACCACCTCTAAATCACTTCAGGTGTCTTATACTGTTCTTGTACATAATCACGCTTCCTATCTACCTGCATTACAAGAGGAATCATGGGAAATGTACTTTCCAAGTCCCCTAAACGTCCACAGTAACTTTGTCATATATCTAAATATTTAAAACTCAAATGAACCCCAAACACTTCTCAATGGAACCCCCCCAAATTTCAAATAACACACCACAAAGCTCATTGTTTTTTATCTCGGTTTGGAAAGAGTGTGGAGGTTTTAAGATTTGTTCAGTCTAAGCCGCCATCTTCCCAGAATTCCAACTTATCTCTTTTTTATGTGTTGCATTCCTTCATTAGAATGTAAGTTCTTTAATGGTAGGGACTATCTTTATTTTGTTATGTAATTTTTTTAAATTAAATACTTCCTAACCACCACCACAAATGAAAAGCATTGAAATAAGCAATTGAAAAAAATATGGAATACCACAAACCCTGCATTGCTTACAGTGTGGTTAAAATGAGTAAACTGTATATGTTTGCTAATATGAATATCCTCTGCTTTTGAGTTTACTTTGGATTTATTTTACTATGATACTTTTTCCCTTGATTACCCTGTATTATTTTCTTTGTATATATATTTGTATCCGTACGTCTCAGCATAGTAATTGACTCAGAGGAAGTATTTATTAAATGTTGAACTAATATTTCTGGCATCTATTGTTATCATAACACTTTTACTAAATCCAACATATTTCTTTTATGAGTAATTCCATTCTTTCAGGCATCCAAATTTTCAACATTGGAATATTTTTTCCCCTCCATCTCATTGAGTCTATAATATCCAAGTGGTTGCCAAGTCTTCTCAATTCTATTTCTACAATATTTCACACATATTCCATTTTCTACTCCCAATGATAGCCACTCCCATCATCATTCCCTTGGACTATTAAGTAGAGTTTCTAGTACCATTAGACAATGGTAGTCTTTTTCAAACTTCTTACTGATCACAGATTATAAAATGTCATATGACCTTTTTCTCTGCATTCTTATCATTTCTATTTTTACAAGTTTCTTTTCATTGTTTAGAAGAAAGTCCAGAATAATAGCTTCCCTTATTACTTTATCCAATCAATCAACAATTATTTATTAAACACTTGCTAAATGCCATACATTGTTCTAAGTATTTGGAATAGAAAGAAAATCATCTCTACCTTAATGAGCTTATATTGTAATGAATTACAAATAAATTTTACATGAAAAAGACAAAGTTGAAAGAAAACATTCTAGTAGCTAGTAGAATTAGAAAAGCTTCCTATATAATGTTACAACTGAGCTAAAGCTTTGTAGTAAGTCGTTACTTCCTGCTGGTTCAGCTGTCTATCATTATATTGCCAATATAAAATCCCACTTATTGCTCCTTTTAAATCTCACCTGATTACATGATTACATGGTTGATGGACATCTCTTTATTTTCCAGTTCTTTTTTACCACTTAAAGATTCTATAAATATTTTTGTACAAATTTGTCCTTTTCCTCTACCTTCCTTCTCTTTGAGATACAGACCCATTAGACATAGTTTCTTATAATTATTATGTCATAAGTCTAACCTTTATTCCCTAATTTGATATAATTTTTACTTCTACCATATATCAGCTGTGACTAACTCCAAGCATAGCCAGGACAGTAATATAATATTCCTTTCCTCAACTGATGTAAATAACAGTAGGGCCCCTATATCTGTTGATTCAGTACCCACTGATTCAGTTAGACATGTTTAACTACGGGGGGGGGAATGAAAAATTTTGAAAAATTGTAAAATTCCAGGAAAAAATTAAAGAATACATAAGTTTCAAACAACCCACTAAGTGAGTACATGTGATACTATGGTGAAGTCTACCTGTACTGCTACCTGTACTGTACCATGTACTACCTAGCCCTCATTCCTATGCTCCCATGAAAAACGTCTCTAGTCTGCATCGTGTGTTCTCACATTGCTTGTAACATTATTACAGTGCCTTTGTTTAAGAAAACCTGCATTTATTCTATAGTGGTCTTATAGTGTAAGAGTAGTGGTGTTGTTAGTGCTTCTAAGCCTAGGAAAATGATGGATTGCTTCACATTAGTGAGAAAGTAAAAATTATCTATTTGAAAAAAAAAAGAAAATCATACGTGTATATTTCCTTGTGATATGGTAGGAATGACATTCTATTTGTGAGTGATGAAGCATAAAGACAAAATGAATGCTAGTTTTTTTCTATTTCCCTCAAGCTGACAAAAATAATTGCTGCTCTAGTGCATGATGGGGTGCTAGCCAAGGTGGAGAAGGAGGAGAGAGAAACAGATAGAGAGAAAGACATTTAGAGAGAGTGAGAAAGAGCGACAGAGAGACAGAGAAATTGAGTGAGACAGGAGAATCCTTCACATAATTGGGGTAGACCCTCCCACTAACTACCCACAAATTTGTGATCAGTCACCTCAATCTGGTTTAGCCCACCTACCAAGATGGTTTACTGGTGTTGTACATGCTACAGATTCTTGGAGGCGTAAGTGAGAATTGAGGACCAGATGGACACCACAGGTGGGTGAGCAGTAAGTCTTAGAACATATTCCCCACATATACGAGGGTCCTACTGTACTTTATAATTTACTTTATATAAAGTTAGCACCTAATATAAAATACTTTATAAAAAGTTCTATTACATATTATTTTGGAAGCAGAAATTGTCATTATCAATATCATCATCACTATCTGTTGAAATTGTGTGTTTCTCTTAAGTTATAGATCAACTGTATGTGAATCATCTCTTCCATGAACCTTATTTGGACTCTCTGAAAGGATTCCCTTTTGTAATCTCTGAGGTTTCAAGTGAACTTTCCTAAGCACTTTTTATATTCTACTTTGAAATGGAAATTATGTGTTATATACTGTAAAGTGTGTAGTGAATAGTAAATTAGTAAAATAGTGTATAGTAAAATGTGTAGTGAAATAAGAACTGACTTAAAAACAAGAAACAGTGAAGTTCAAGTCCTGACAATCAGATATTAGCTTTGTTATGGTGGATAATGTCCTCAGTTCTCAGTATCTTTGGCAACTCTCAAAAGCATTAAGTTGCAAAACAGGTATCAGTCTGCATTGGGAGAGTTTCCTCTGGCTCAGGAGTTCTTAATTTGATGTATACCAACATGTCCTTTTGTTAAGTCTAATAACTATATTTTAATATGATTTGTTTCTTTTGAATTCCTCTGTATTTTAGGTTATTAATTTAACATGATTCTGAGAAGGGAGTCAGTAGTCTTTGACAGAGCTAACAAAGATCCATGATGCAACAAAATTTAAGAGCCTCTTCTGGGGAGTTCTTCAGCTGGATAGAATCAAAAGTTCAGATAAATATAGAACATAACTAAAAAAACTTTCTTATTACCATTTGAGTACATGTTTCATGCCAATAGGGAATCCTAAGATGAGGGATCACAGCATTTTTTATCTCAATATTCCCAATATCTAGTAAAGTGTCAAGAAATTATAGAATTGGGTGGGGCAGCTGAGTAGCTCAGTGGATTGAGAGTCAGGCCTAGAGATGGGAGGTCCTCGGTTCAAATCCAGCTTCAGACACAGCCCAGCTGTGTGACCTTGGGCAAGTCACTTGACCTCCACTGCCCACCCTTACCCACTCTTCCACCTTTGAGCCAATACACAGAAGTTAAGGGTTTAAGAAAAAAAATTATAGAATTGGAAGAAATCTTTTAAACTCTGTTCAAATGCTGTAAGCATTCACTTACAACATCCTTAAGCAAGTGATCATTCAGAATTTGATAGAAAATCTCTAGTGAGAGCCTACTACATTCCAAATTCATCAATTCTGTTTTTAAGATTTCCCAAATCTGGTTTTACTCACCATGCTATGCTTGATCAGCATAATTTTTTTCCTGGAAGAAGGCTATATTACCTTGGACTTTTCTAACTTTTCCAAGAGTTTGACTTGAAAAATGTCAACTTCCTCTTTTATAAATGTGGGAAACTTTAAACTCTTTAAAACATTGGAAACTTTAAGCATAATGACTCTATACTGTAATCTGTAACCACTTTGTCATGGTTGTCTTTAAGGGCTCTTGCCACAGGAACACAATTGAGGCCAAAAATTGCAATAATGCTGTAAAGACCTTATGTAGCATGTGCTGTTGCAACATCTCTACCTGTGCCATCTCTGCATGAGAAACAGGCTCATGAAATGGGTTGTGCTCATTTTGAGCTCTCTGAATGAAATAAAGTTTCTCTTCAACTTTGCTTCTAAATTTGCTCTTGTCCTGATATGTGATAGACAGTAACCCATCCTCCCAATATCCCTTGTCCCCAACAGATGTTCTAAATACTGTGTTGGAGAGGAGCTTTCAGAACTGGACAGATGATCTCCTTGATCTCTTTCTCTTCTCTGGATTTCATGGCAGAGACTTTTATATCTGCAATTTGAGCATAGAGCATATCTTTGTGACATCTTAAAAAATCCCAGAATAAAGGACTTTGAAAAACACTCACCAACTTTTAACTCTTCATAGCCCTTTCATAAAAGAATGGTATGTGAGCAGCTTATCTGGATACCATCATCTGGTGGTCTTTCCCAGTTAGAGAAAGCACCTGGCAAGTAAGAGGTAGGTTGCAGGTTACCGCCTTGACCACCAGTATAGTCCTGATCAGAAACCTATCATTTCTAACTTGCTGTACTTGAAAGCTACCTCCTGCTGAAATGATTCAATGCTTCTGACTACAAAGAAGTTACAGAATATCTCAGAAAGATGTATCAATACCTTGCCAATTGCTCAATCATTGATACAAGGAAATAGTCGGATCCATCCTTGAATGTGCCTAACTAGAGCTTTAGGGTGAACTATGAAGTGGGAAATTTCCTTCTTAGGACATTTTCCTTTTTAAAAGAATAAGTATTTATTGGACTTATTGGTAGCATCTTCATAACTTTGAAGAATCAGGTGGTGGCTGCAAAAATGTTCATGCTGCGGCAGTGACTTGGTTTATAATGCAATTGTACATGCTGAAATACGAACTTAATTGGGATTCCTTTAATCTTAAGTGTTCGCTGTTTTGTTTTTGTTTCTACAGACACTGATTTGTTCATAATTTTTCTCTTTCTTTCATTCTGGAAACCAATCTCTCTCTCTCTCTCTCTCTCTCTCTCTCTCTCTCTCTCTCTCTCTCTCTCTCTCTCTCTCTCTCTCTCTCTCCTCTTTATATCTCTCCTACTCTTCTTCCATTGCCCTCTCCCTCTTTCTCTCTCTCTCCCTCTTGTAATCAATTAGATGTTTCCAACCTTATTCATTGTTTTATTTTTACTATCCTCTATTCCTGCCCAGCTTTAATGAGAGATGGTGGAATAGCAGTTTTATGAACAGTTCTCCTACAGGAATATGTTGTGGTACACTGATGATCTCTTTCTGTACTTGGTAAAAGAAAAATGAGAATGCTGACAAAATCAGTTTGAATCTGCTCCTTCAAAAAGCTTCTACAGGTCAGGCACAATTCCAAGAATCTTCCATATAAGTCAGTGCTGTCAATGAAGATGTAGTTCAGCAAAGTGTCAAAGCAGCCGTCTGTAGAACTGGCTCTCTTTATTTTAATGCTGACAGAAGAGAAGTGAACAGAATGAGTTGGAGGGTTGATTCTGACAATAGTTCATGATTAAAAGTAGCTCACTAATAACTCAGGAGCACAGTTTGTTTGGCTTTGTACCAGCTCACAATATGCCTAAGGGATGAAATACTCTACACTGTCAATGCCCAAACATCAATTTCAGGCTTTTCAATTCAACTCAACAATTATTTATTAATCACCTACTATGTGGGAGGCACTGTGCTTTGTACTGAGTATATAAAAGAAAAAAATGACAAATTGTCACTCTTCTCAAGATTATTTGAGGAGGGCATTAAAAACTGAGATAATTAGTGAAGGTTTGTGGAAGACATAGAACCTGAAATAAGTCTTGAAAGAAACTAAGAACTTTAAGAATTGGAAATTAGGAAAGAATCCTTTCAATTTATAGATATGGCTATTTAAATGGTGGGGAAACGAGATGCATTATAGTTATGACAATTTCTGGATTAAAGAAAAATTGAAATCTCTACATCTGAATAAGCAAAATAATTTTTATATTTTTATTGGCTTTTTCATGAAATGGTGGCCAGATTTTCTAGGGCATATAATACAGTATACTAAATTAAATGGTTTAATGAATATTCTAGAATCACATTACACATGTCTTTCAATGCAAGGTTGAAGAATTTTTATTTTATGCAGAGGAACCAAGAACTACTATTAAAATTTTATAGCAGTAGTATGATAAAATCTTAGCAATTTTGTCTTAGTGAGATTTCTTTTGATAGATGTGTGGAGGAAAGAATGGAGAGTAAAAAAATACTAGACTTGTGAAAAGAAGTTAGAAGACTATTTTTATGGATCAGATGTGAGATTATCAGAGAGCGATTTAGGGCTATGGCTATATGACTGAAGAGAATGGTCAAATACTCTTCTCTATAGGTCTAATTGATAATAATTTGATAATAATCTACTAAATAATACTAAGATCGTGTTATCAGTCAGATAGAAGAAAATTAAGGGAAAGTAATATTAAGGTAGTCAAAGAAAGAAAATATGTAGAGGGTCAGAGTACTCCATGTGTCAAAGACTACAATGAAGTTAAGAGACTGGGATGTGAAAAATATATTGAAGTTAGTAATTAAAAATCATTTGAAAATGAGTAGGATGAGCTCACATAATAAAAATGATCATTCTACCCAAATCAATTTACCTATTTAGCACCATACCTAACAAACTACCAAAAAACTTTTTTACTGAATTAGGAAAAACTATAACAAATTTCATTTGGAATAACAAAAGATCAAGAATATCAAAGGAAATAATGAAAAAAATTGTGAAGGAAGGGGGCCTAGCAGTACCAGATATTAAACTGTACTATAAAACAACAGTGATCAAAATAATATGGTACTGGCTAAGAGACAGAAGGGAGGATCAGTGGAATAGACTCGGGGAAAGTGACATCAACAAGACAGTATATGATAAACCCAAAGAGCCCAACTTTTGGGACATGAATCCACTATTTGACAAAAACTTCTGGGACATTTGGAAAACAATATGGGAGAGATTAGGTTTAGATCAACATCTCACACCCTACACCAAGATAAATTCAGAACGGGTGAATAACTTGAATATAAAGAGGGAAACTATAAATAAATTAATTGAACATAGAATAGTTTACTTGTCAGATCTCTGGGAAAGGAAAGATTTTAAAACCAAGCAAGAGTTAGAGAAAATTACAAAATGTAAAATAAATGATTTTGAATATATCAAACTAAAAAGCTTTTGTACAAACAAAAACAATGTAGCCAAAATCAGAAGGGAAACAACAAATTGGGAAAAAATCTTTATAACAAAAAACTCTGACAGGGGTCTAATTACTCAGATATACAAGGAGTTAAACCAATTGTATAGAAAAAATCAAGCCATTCCCCAATTGATAAATGGACAAGAGACATGAATAGGCAATTCTCAGATAAAGAAATCAAAACTATCAATAAGCACATGAGAAAGTGTTCTAAATCTCTAATAATTAGAGAAATGCAAATCAAAACAACCCTGAGGTATCACCTCACACCTAGCAGATTGGCTAAAATGAAAGAAGGGGAGAGTAATGAATGCTGGAGGGGATGTGGCAAAACTGGGACATTAATGCATTGCTGGTGGAGTTGTGAACTGATCCAACCATTCTGCCTGGCAATTTGGAACTATGCTCAAAGGGTTATTAAAGAATGCCTGCTCTTTGATCCAACCATACCATTGTTGGGTTTGTACCCCAAAGAGATCATAGATAAACAGACTTGTATGAAAATATTTATAGCTGTACTTTTTGTGGTGGCAAAAAACTGGAAAATGAGGGGATGTCTTTCAATTGGGGAATGACTGAACAAATTGTGGTATATGCTGGTGATGGAATACTATTGTGCTCAAAGGAATAATAAACTGGAGGAATTCCATGTGAACTGGAAAGACCTCCAGGAATTGATGCAGAGTGAAAGGAGCAGAGCCAGAACATCGTACACAGAGACTGATACACTGTGGTAAAATCGAATGTAATGGACTTCTGTGTTAGCAGCAATGCAATGACCCAGGACAATTCTGAGGCACTTATGGAAAAGAATGCTACCCACTTTCAGAGGAAGAAATACAGGAGTGGAAACAGAAGAAAAACAATTGATTGAACACATGGGTTGAGGTGGATATGATTAGGGATGTAGACTCGAAACTATCACACCAATGCAACTATCAACAATTTGGAAATGTCTTGATCAATGACACATATTAAAACCAGTGGAAATACACATCAGCCATGGGGGTGGGGGGAAACTTGGGGGGTGAAGGGGAAAGTAAGAGCAGGAAAGAATTATGTAACCATGTTAACTTTTCTAAAAAATAAATATTAATAAATGTTTAAAGAGAAAAAATCATTTGAAACATTGTAAAGAAATAGGTTTAACTGAAGATTGTGATTGGAAATTAGACAACAATGAGTTGATGGAAAGAAAAGAATTGAAGCAATGAAGCTAGATTATCTTTTCTAGGTGTTTGGCTATAGAAAAAGAGACAATCGATAATAGCACTAGGAGTCTTTAAGATCAAATGAACATTCATTGAAAATGAAATAGATCCTGCATATATTTATAGGAAGTTAGTAAGGAGACAAAGATAAAGATAGTTTGAAAATAAGACTTTAGGTGGATGAAGATTAAGAGAGTATGATATAGGAGGAACTGAAGGGTCATAGAGTCCAAAACCTCAAGTTAAGTGATTGGTCTTGGCAAAAAGAAATACCAAGAACTAGAGCAAATGAAGAGAGAATGAAGTTGTGGAGAAGATAGATAATGAAGAGGTGTCATAATGTGTGAAATAGGTTAGAATAAGTGGGAAGATTGAGATTCTGATGGATGGCTTCAGTTTTTTGTGAAGCAGAGAGTAGAGACTTTGACTTAGATAAAGAAAATAATAGATTTATAATGTCAATATGTCAGTAATGAAAAAAGTCAGCTTCCTGTAAAAAAGTAAGGGCCTAGATGAGATTAAATCACAAAAATTATAGAGAAATTAATGGGCATGAATGAATAACTTTCTATGGCAATATAAAGTAGTATTCAAAATACAAGCATGGAAACTAGATTGTGGGGATACCATAAGGTTGTGGTTTGGCAAGAAATATTTGATGACATGCCTAGGTTAAAAACTGTCCAAGAGCAGAAGATATATTATTAACTCTTTATTCAGAAGTAATGTGGACATTAAAAGGTTATAAAATGGGGCAACTGGGTAGCTCAGTGGATTGAGAGTCAGGCCTACAGATGGGAGGTCCTAAGTTCAAATCTAGCCTCAGACAATTCCCAGCTATGTGACCCTGTGCAAGTCACTTGACCCCCATTGCCCACCCTTACCACTCTTCCACCTAGGAGCCAATTCACAGAAGTTAAGGGTTTAAAAAATGTTAGAAGATAATGTTTTAACTATTTTTAAAATTAATTAATTTTAAAATATTTTCTGTGGTTACGTGATTCATGTTCTTTCCCTCCCCTCTTCCCTCCCCACTCCTAGAGCTGCCAAGCAATTCCACTAGGTTATACATGTTTTATCACTTGATACCTATTTCCACATTATTCATTTTATAGTAATCTTTTAAGACAAAACACCCAAATCATATGGTCATATGAGCAAGTGATAAATCATTTTTTCCTTCTGCATTTCGACTCCCACAATATTTTAATTATTAAGAGAAATTGATTGGCAGTAGGGTGAGATTTGTTTAGAGGGCTGAGATTGTCAAAGAAGTACAACTTTCATGTCCAGATTCCTTCAAGTGGATTGAAATATAGGTCAAGAACTTAAGAGAAAGGTAAGATATAAAATTTAGATCAGGAGGTTCCGGGTTAAGATGGCGGCAGAGTAAGAAGCAGCTCTTAACCTCTCCTGACCAAAACACACAAAACTCCTCAAGGGGACATAAAAACAAGTCCAGACGAACGGAGGAACCCCACAACAGGGCACAGAGTGGAAGGTACATGGAATAGAGTCATTTCCATGCTATAAAGGGGTAAAACAGCTCTCACTAAATTGGGGGCTAAGCAACCACCCCACCCCCACCCCCTGCACACACACACCACCTATAGCGCCTAAGCCAGCTAAAAAGAAATAGAGCAAGTTTGGGGCACCCATCGAGTCACTGGCAGCTCCAGGGCCTGTTCCTGAGAGCAGCAAGATTTAGGACCCCAAAAAGCTAACGAACGCACACAAAATCTGAGCGCGGGAGCAGGCTGCAGAGAGCGGACGCAGGACGCAGAGTACGGGCTCAGAGTGCAGGCCCAGGCGGAGGCATGGGTGGAGGCAGACACAGCCACGAGCTAAAGCCCTGAAACCCTGAGTGAGGAACCAGTGCAGATGGGTATACCACTGTGGAAGCAGCGCCCTGAGACTTGTAAAGAAACCCCCAGTAGAGGATCAAGCAAGGGGGTCCACCAGGGGGCTTGACCTTGGAAAAAACCAGAACTCAGACCTCAGGAGCCAAAAGACCGCGGACAGACCATGAGCATGAAGATAAACCTGAGAAGCTGCTGGGCTAATGATGGCTACCCAGTCTCAGGAAGTTCAGAAGAGAAAGATTAACAAAAAGAAAAAGAAGTCTTTAACACTCTACAACTTTTACACAAAGAAAATCCAGACAACCAGGCAAACAGAGGAGGAGAACAAACAAGCATCTGGACCCTCCTCAAGTAAGGAAAACTCCTCACAAACTATGGAAGAGTTCAAAACTGAGATGTTGAGGAAAATGGAAGAGGTATGGCAAGAAAATAACTGTTTAATAGGTAGAATCTTGCAAATGGAAAGTGAGGCTCAGAAACCAAATGAACTGATAAGCAAATTGAACACCAGAAATGACCAGATTGTAAAGGAATACCAGAAGATTATGGCCGAAAACCAGAAGATCATAGCAGAAAACCGAAAGATTATAGCCGAAAACCAATCCATAAAGGCTAGAATTGAGCAATTAGAAGCTAATGATCTCTCAAGACAACAAGAACAAATAAAACAAAGTCAAAAGACTGAAAAAATAGAAGGAAATATGAAATATCTCAATGAGAGAGTGACAGACCAAGAAAACCGGTCTAGAAGAGACAATTTGAGAATAATTGGTCTTCCAGAAAAAAAAGAAATTAATAGAAACCTGGACTCCATACTAACAGAAATTATTCAGCAAAATTGCCCTGAAGTCCTACAACAATAGGGCAATATAGACATTGAAAGGATTCAAAGAACACCTGCAACATTTGATCCAGAAAAGAAAACACCCAGAAATATAATTGCAAAATTCAAGAGTTTCCAAGCAAAAGAAAAAATCTTACAAGAAGCCAGAAAGAAACAATTCAAATTTCAAGGAGCACCAATCAGGATCACACAGGATCTGGCAGCCTCCACGCTAAAAGATCACAAGGCTTGGAATACGATATTCAGAAAGACAAGACAGCTGGGCCTGCAACCACAGATCAACTACCCATCAAAATTGACTATATATTTCCAGGGGAAAGTGTGGGCATTCAACAAAATTGAAGAATTCCAGGTATTTGCACAGAAAAGACCAGGGCTAAATGGAAAGTTTGATATCCAACCACAAAAATCGAGAGAAACATGAAAAGGTAAATAAGATACAGAGGGGAAAGAAAGAAAACTTATAATTTTTAAATTTGCCCTTTTAAGGGCCTCAGTGAGATCTAATTATCTGTATTCCTATGTAGAGAAATGTTATGTATAATTCTCTGTAGTGAACTCTATTCACTTTTATAGTATTCACTATTATAGTAATCAGAAGAATAATTCACAGGGTGAGGGTGGAACACTAAATAATCGAAGATGACATGGGGGATGGGAAAGAGGGGGTGAATAGCAGGGGACACCAAGAGAAACTTGAGTGAATAAGAAAATAGGATATTCTATTACACACAAAGAGGGCATGGGAGGGAGAGGGGACAATTAGTATTATAAGAAGGAGGGGAAGAGAGCATTAAGATGTAATAATCAAACCTTACTCTCAGTGTAATCAACCCAGAGAGGGAAGAGTAGCTATACTATCCATTGGGACATAAAACTCTTATCTAACCCTTCTGAGAAAGTGAGAAGGGATAAACCAAGGGGAGCAGGAGAGTGGGGAGGTCAAAAAAAAGGGAGGGGAGAAGGAGGCGGGAATTCATAAGGCCTTTAAAAACAAAAAGAGGGGGGAAAATAAAGGAGGGGGTAGAAAGGGAAGTTAATCAAGGGAGGGGATAAGGGATAGTGGCTCAATAGCAAACCACTGATTTAAAAAGAAAAAGTATAAGGAAAAAGGGGATAGGAATAGGGGAGGATTCGAAAATGTCAGCAAATACACAACTGATGATTATAACTCTGAATGTGAATGGGATGAACTATCTCATAAAAAGGAAACAAATAGCAGAGTGGATTAGAAACCAAAATCCTACCATATGCTGTCCGTAAGAAACACATATGAGGTGGGTGGACATACACAAGTTTAAGGTTCAGGGTTTGAGCAAAATCTTTTGGGCGTCAAATGAGAAAAAGAAGGCAAGAGTGGCTATTATGATTTCTGACAAAGCCAAAATAAAAATAGATATGATTAAAAAAGACAGGGAAAGTCATTACATCCTGATTAAAGGCAGTATAAACAATGAGGAAATAACACTGCTCAATATGTATGCACCAAGTGGCATAGCACCCAAATTCATAAAGGAGAAACTGGCAGAGCTCAAGAAGGAAATAGATAGTAAAACCATACTAGTGGGAGATCTAAATATTCCTCTGTCAGATGTAGATAAATCAAACCAAAAAATAAATAAGAAAGAGGTAAGAGAGGTGAATGAAGTCCTAGAAAAAATTATATTTAATTGATATGTGGAGAAAAATAAATAGGGACAAAAAGGAATACACCTTCTTTTCAGCTGCACCTGGCACATTGGATCATGTTATAGGGCATAGAATCATTGCAAACAAATGCAAAAGAGCAGAAATAATAAATGTAACCTTCTCAGATCATAATGCAATAAAAATAATAATTAGTAGGGGCACCTGGACAGGAAAATCAAAAACTAATTGGAAATTAAATAATATGATTCTTCAAAACCAATTTGTCAAAGAAGGAATCATAGAAACAATCAAAAATTTCATTGAAGAGAATGACAATGATGAGACATCCTACCAAACTCTGTGGGATGTGGCCAAGGCAGTACTCAGGGGGAAATTTATATCCTTGAGTGCATATATTAACAAATTAAGGAGGGCAGAGATCAATGACCTTTCCTAAAAATAATAAACAGTTTATACCTAAAACCATCAACAAGCATCATATACAATGGGGATAAATTAGAAGCCTTCCCAATAAGATCAGGAGTAAAACAAGGATGCCCATTATCACCTCTATTATTCAACATAGTACTAGAAACACTAGCAGTAGCAATTAGAGAAGAAAAAGAAATTGAAGGTATCAAAATAGGCAAGGAGGAGACTGAGCTATCACTCTTTGCAGATGATATGATGATCTACTTAAAAAATCCTAGAGAATCAACTAAGAAGCTTGTAGAAATAATCAACAACTTTAGCAAAGTTGCACGATACAAAATAAATGCACATAAATCATCAGCATTTCTATACATTTCCAACACACTAGAGCAGCAAGAAGTAGAAAGAGACAATATAAAATACTTAGGAATATACCTGCCAAAACAAACACAGCAATTATATGAAAACAACTACAAAACACTTTCCAAACAAAGAAAACTGGATCTAAACAATTGGAAAGCCATTGATTGCTCATGGGTAGGACAAGCTACCATAATAAAAATGACAATTCTACCCAAATCAATTTACCTATTTAGCACCATACCTATCAAGCTACCAAAAAACTTCTTTACTGAATTAGAAAAAACTATAACAAATTTCATTTGGAATAACAAAAGATCAAGAATATCAAGGGAAATAATGAAAAAAAATGTGAAGTAAGGGGGCCTAGCAGTACCAGATATTAAACTATACTATAAAGCAGCAGTCATCAAAACAATATGGTACTGGCTAAGAGATAGGAGGATCAGTGGAATAGACTTGGGGTAAATGACATCAGCAAGACAGTGTATGATAAACCCAAAGAACCCAACTTTTGGGACATGAATCCACTATTTGACAAAAACTGCTGGGAAATTTGGAAAACAATATGGGAGAGATTAGGTCTAGATCAACATCTCACACCCTACACCAAGATAAATTCAGAATGGGTGAATGACTTGAATATAAAGAGGGAAACTATAAACAAGTTAAGTGAACACAGAATAGTTTTCTTGTCAGATCTCTGGGAAAGGAAAGACTTTAAAACCAAGCAAGAGTTAGAGAAAATTACAAAATGTAAATTAAATGGTTTTGATTATATTAAACTAAAAAGCTTTTGTACAAACAAAAACAATGTAGTCAAAATCAGAAGGGAAAAAACAAATTGGGAAAAAATCTTTATAACGAAAAACTCTGACAGGGGACTAATGACTCAAATATACAAGGAGTTAAATCAATTGTATAAAAAATCAAGCCATTCCCCAATTGATAAATGGGCAAGAGACATGAATAGGCAATTTTCAGGTAAAGAAATCAAAAGTATCAATAAGCACATGAGAAAGTATTCCAAATCACTAATAATTAGAGAAATGCAAATCAAAACAACTCTGAGATATCACCTCACACCTAGCAGATTGGCTAAAATGAAAGAAGGGTAGAGTAATGAATGTTGGAGGGGATGTGGCAAAATTGGGACATTAATGCATTGCTGGTGGAGTTGTGAACGGATCCAGCCATTCTGGCTGGCAATTTGGAATCATGCTCAAAGGGCTATAAAAGAATGGCTGCCCTTTGATCCAGCCATACCATTGCTGGGTTTGTACCCCAAAGAGATCATAGATAAACAGACTTGTACAAAAATATTTATAGCTGCGCTTTTTGTGGTGGCAAAAAACTGGAAAAGGAGGGTATGTCCTTCAATTGGGGAATGGCTGAACAAACTGTGGTATATGCGGGTGATGGAATACTATTGTGCTAAAAGGAATAATAAACTGGAGGAGTTCCAGGCGAACTGGAGAGACCTCCGGGAACAGATGCAGAGCGAAAGGAGCAGAGCCAGAAGAACTCTGTACACAGAGACTGATATACTGTGGTAAAATTGAATGTAATGGACCTCTGTACCAGCAGCAATACAATGACCCAGGACAATTCTGAGGGATTTATGGTAAAGAATGCTACCCACATTCAGAGGAAGGACTGCAAGAGAGGAAACATATAAGAAAAACAACTGCTTGAACGCATGGGTCGGGGTAGACATGATTGAGGGTGTGGACTCGAAACTACTACACCAATGCAACTACCAACAATTTGGAAATTGGCCTTGATCAAGGACACATGACAAAACTAGTGGAAATGCGCATGGGCCATGGGTGTGGGGAGTGCGGGGGGGGGGCAATGGGGAAAGGAGGAGCATGAATCATGTAACCATTTTAAAAATGAATATTAATAAATGTTTGAAAAAAAAAACAAAACCCAAAAACATAAACCCAAATAAACAATTGAAAAATCAAAAAAAAAATTTAGATCATACATACATATATATATGTACATATTGATAGTTAAAATTGTTTGGAGTAAAAAAAAACTTACAAGATTGTTTCGCATTATACCCTCAGTAAAATATATTTATTTGAAGCAAAATACATAAAAATGTAACAAATTAATTAACAAACTTATGTACTTGAACACACTCACTTTGAATTAAACTGATTTCATTAGTAATTCTCAGCATGGAACTTCATCTTATCCACAATTCTGAAATGGCTCTAAATATATTACACTTCAGGATTCTTTTCTTCTCTCCTCTCTCTTCTCTCCTCTTCTCCTTTATCTCTTTGTCTCACTGAGATGTACACTGGATAGACTGCTGAACTGAATAAAGAATACTAGAATTCAAATGCTGCCTCAAGAACTTATTTTTTCAGTGATACTGACCTTCTCATTTAATTTCTCTAAGCCTCAGTTTCCACATGGTTAAAATGTAAAAACAAACAAACAAATAAAAAAAAAAGCTAATTGCACCTACCTCACAAAGTTGTTCTTAAAGCCCTTTGTGAACATTAAAACACTGTATAAATGAGAGCTCTTACTATCATTAGACACACAATATGATTTTAAAGGGTCAAAAGACTATTAAATTTTAGACCTGGATTCAACTCATGATACCAAGTCTAGTATTCTTCCCACTATATAACAATATCTCTTATAGCAGAGACCAAGAACAGAATAGAATCTTAGCACGATCTTTCTGTTTCACTGTAGCACTCCAAGGGGATTGGAGAGTTCACAATTCACATTCATTTTACTGACCAGACTTTGGTATTTTTACACTGTATAGCATCTAGAATCTTAATAAAGATGACACTTTTATTTTACTCTCCTGCCCTTCACTGGAACTGGCAAAAGATCCAGAAAAAACAGCGGGAAACATGGCTAAGATCATATAATATTGTTTATTCTAAAATATTCAATAAAATGGATATATAGTTCTTAAATCAGGCAAAACACTTCAAATATGGGTCTTCATGTGAAATTCATAATAATCCATGTGAGATAGAAAACTATAGATACTGTCAATCTAATTTTATAGGCAGAGAAATTGGATGTTAAATGATTTGCACATGACCACAGAGCTAAGAAACATTATTTTAACTGAAGTGTTTCAGACTCCAATTCCAGAACTCTATGCATGTTTCTATTCTTCCCTTCTAAATTTAGAAATCAAGTAAAATCTGAAACTTATCAGATGCATGTCTGAATCCATAACCAATCAGAGTAGCTATCTTATAGTTGGTTGGGAAATATCTAATAATATCTTGTATATTTTGTGTTATTTTATCTACTAACGAAATGAAAAATAAACTTTGTTAACGTCATATGTCATAAGATTTAGAGGTAAAAAAGACCCTAAATAACGTCTACCTCAACCCAATGACTTTAAAGATTAAAAACAAAAACAAAGAGAAGATCCAGAGATGACATAATTTTCACTACAACAAACAGGTAAGCAGATTTCTTTTCAAAACTAGATCTACTGCATCTATTCAATAATCTTCCCAAATATACCACATTATATATTGCTTTTATGTCTTTCCAGGTATACACACTAAACTCAGGAAGTTTCAAGTTCATATAGTTGGGGTTTTTTTGTTTTTAAATAAAGAATATGAACTACATTTGTTCTTCTGAATCAACATTTCTTACACTGTATCTTAAAGCAATAGGGAATATTTTCATTGAAATCAATATCGCAAAGTTGAATTTTAATAACACAATAATTATTTTAAGTCATTATCAACCACTTGCTTAACTTATATTGCAATTTAACTTCAGATCTTGTTATTCAGTCAGTTTATCTGACAGTAAAGAAAGAGTTTCACTAAAATTAACACAAACAACAACCAAATGTCTTCATCTTCTCAGAGACCAAACAACTTATTTTTATTGTTGGCTATAACTAGAGGTTGCTCTTCTATTTTGTATCCTTTAACTTTTTGTCTTTCTTTTTTTACCTTCATGTAAATTATATTGTTTCTTATTGCTCTTCTTTGATTTCCCATCAAATTTCTATTCTGAGTGCCATTAACATTTGTCCTTCAGATTTTTTTACACATTGGGATTTAGTCAGTTTGACATCTTGTTTCTTTCCTCTACTTCTTGCACAATGGAATAATATGTTCCTGTGTTAATAAAAGTATCCATATCAGAAGCACCCAGTTCTATTGGTGTCCTTCTCACTCATATTTGTTCCAGCTGTTCCTTTATTTGTGCAGTGTAAGTGTGTTGAAATAATCTTTCCTGAAAGTATCCTCCATCTTGTATTTCATATTATTATTCTCCTTGGTCAGTTAAATACTATCATGTTTTCACAACCATTCAGATGTTAGTACATATTAAATTTCTTTCTGCTTGTAAGATCACAAATTAAGAAGATATTCTTGTTTGCAGTCAAGCAATATGTACTTATAGGTATCTCATGCTCTCTCATTCATGCATAAAAAGGCATGTGTGAATCTTCACTACCTCTTCAACCTCAGAATCTGAAGAACTTGAATTCAAATCCTGCCTTTTTCATACATTAGGGCAAGTCACCTAACCTCTCTGTGCCCAAAATATTTTTTCTAAGACTACACATCTTAGAAAGTATTTATCTGAATTGGGGGAGGGGGAGAGAGGTGATGAAGTCACAGGTCCAGGGGAATATAAAATTTTTGACATTTGGATAGGAAGATAAAATCCAAGAAAGGAAAATATGAGAGAGAAAGAGAGAGAGAGAGAGAGAGAGAGAGAGAGAGAGAGAGAGAGAGAGAGAGAGAGCCAGGGCAGCAGAAACACACTATCATACAAAATCTATCTTTGGCAAAGGCAATAACTTTAGTATTTCCAATCACTTTAATTGAATGTGTAGTGTGTGTACAAAATTGTAATTCTGTCCAGAGGCTGCTTGTCAAGCCATGTTTTTATAGTAATTACCTAATTTGCTCAGATTTAATCATATTTACATTTGAGGGTCAGCTTTACCACTCTGCAATGGTTAGTTGAGGTAAAAATATGCAACACCCATGAGCAGTAAACATGAAAGGAGAACTTAACTATCCCATCACTTGGACACAGCATGTACCAGCAAATTAGCTTAGTTTGACAAAACAATGTTGTTTTCTTTCACTTTGCTACTATTCTGTTTCTATCAACTTCCAAATTTGTGTAAAAAGCCTATGGTGCTCCTTTGAAGGTTTAATTACCAGTATTTTCCCTAGAAATAAATCATAACAAGTCTCAATAATTGAACCAGTATATAGTAGAGAAAGTCTGGGCAATTTCAACCTTTATTCTCTCCTTAAGCAGTCTTTTGCCCAAATGTTTCTATATTAAATCCATATTATATTCATCTCTACCATGAAAATTCCTCCTGGGTCATCCACATTTAGGATGGGATCTGATGTTGATTCAGGTTCTTAACAGTTATAAGCACACACACACAAATGCATATATATAAATTTAAACCCTTCCTTTCCATCTTAGAATCAATATTGTGTATTGTTTCCAAGGAATAAGAATAGTAAGAGCTAGGCAATGAGGGTTAAGTGACTTGCCCAGGGTAGGTTATAAAGCTAAGGAGTATCTGATGAAAGATTTGAACCCAGCATCTCCCATCATTAGACCTGGCCATAAAGCATCCCCCAATTATAAGGGTTAAAATGCCTACTACAGATATCTGCAAAGTGCTATATCTATCCTACAATATAGGGTGAATAATTATAGACTTGCCTAGGAAATTATAGGAAATATTTAGAAAAAGAAGTTAGTAGTAGAATCCATGAGCCAGGTGACTGTACATAGAAAATTAAGTGTGTAAAATAAATATGATAGACTCAACATATTAATGTAAAAAGAAAACTTTGACCTTAGAGAGTACATTGAAATTTGATAGGATAGAAACCATAACTGGGATATGACTCTAAATGGGTAAATCTTATTCCAAAATCAATAATTGAAAGGAAGGACAGAGGAGGGTTGTATATTAAGACAATATACTCATTTAAGACAATCCAAAAAGAGGGAAAATTCAGAGAAAACCATTATAGAGAACATTCATGTGAAGATCACAAGAAAGGGGATCAGAAGTGATATTGACACTGGACATGATAATAGCTACTTAAATTAAAGGAGAAAATAGAAGGAGTTTGGAATCTGGAATGAAAACTTAGGTTTGATGTAAAAATAAACTTCCTACAAAAATAAAACTATTCCAAAACCTAACCTTTCTTAATGATATTTTTAGAATGATTCTAATCAGACATTGGTTAGCCTAGGCTATTTCTTCAATCCCTTTTAGGTTTGAGTTTTTGTGATTTGTAACTAGGAAAAGTAGGTAACTAGGGAATACAGAAATTAAAAGAACATAGAAATAAAAGCTCCTCAGAGAGCTCAGGAAACAACAATAACAACAGCAAACAAAATCCTAAGCTGTCCCATTATTGCAGTTCCTTGATAAAGGGATGAGAAGGTGCTTAAGGCCTCTTAACCATAAGGAGTAAACCATAAGGAGTAAAATCTTGAAAATAAAGGTATTACTAAAAGTCCTGAAATATAGAAATTAAAAAGGCTAGAACAGAGAGCCCAGGAAAACAACAAAAAATCCCTAAAACTTGAGACATTATCACCCCCACACAAGAAAACCCTTTCAAAAACTGAAAATAAAAAATTGGCTACTAAAAATTAAAAATTAAAACAGATATGAAAGCAAAAAAAGACAACCTAAATACAGATAACTTCATTAGAAATAAAAAAAAAAGATGACATGGTTCAAATTCAGAAGATAGTAAAATTCAGTTATCCACTTCTAAAACTTTAATAAAAAACATAAAATAAACATAGAGCTCAAAAACGGTTCTTGGAAGAGATTTAAAAGACTTAAACAACCAAATGAGGGAAGTTGAGAAAAAATTAGGAAAAAAGAAAGTAAATATAGAATATTATGAAAGAAAAATCAACCAAATATAAAAAGAAAACAAAAAACTCAGCAGAAAATAATTCATGAAAAATTAAAATTGGGAAAGGGGAATCTGATAAATTCTTAAAACAACAAGAAAATAATGGAAGAAAATAGGAAAGATCTTTTTATAACAGGAACTTACCTGGAAAAATAATTGAGGATTGAAAATTTTTAAAAAAATATATACTAAAGGTCAAAAAATAATTTAAATACTATTATTCAATAAATTATTAAAGAAAATTGCTCCAAAGTTTTGGAACTAGAAAATGAAGTAGAAATTGAAAGAATTCACCAATCACAACCTGTAAAAGAACTCAGAGAAGGGAACTAACAGGAACATTGGAACTAAATTGTATACTCCAGAGTAAAGTTACTGTGGAAATACAATAAAGATAATGGTAGATTAAGCCACTTTTATATTAAAACAAAAATTGGCAAAGAATAAAACATTTATAAGAGCAAAGAATCTAGGTTTACCACCAATAATAATCTACTCAGAAAAGTTGAGTATCATGATAAAAGAAAATAAAAAGTCATTTAAAGAAATAAAAAAACTCCCAAATATTCTTAAAGAAAAGACCAGAAATGAATGGAAAATTTGATTTACAACATTAAGAAGTAACATAAGATGATAACGTGAAAGGCCAATTAAAAAGGATTTAATGATGTCAAAATGTTTAATTCTCATATAGGAAAATGTTATTCTTAAACCTAAAGAACAGTATCATTGAGTGCTCTAAAGGAACATTAATGGATAGAAGATTCAAATTTGAATTAAATATAATAGAATGAATTAAAATATGAAAAAAGTCAATGAAGAAAGGTTAATTGGAATAATCATCTCACATAAAAGGAGTATGAATGAAAGAAATGTTACCTTGAAGGGAGAGAAGAGTTGAAAGAATAGTAATACTAATATATTGTTCTTTCTTATCTGGATAAAAGAGGGAGTAATACATACATGTAGAAGGGTAAATTTTTTTCTTAACTTTTTTATGATATAAGAGAATGTGAGTAAAGTTTAAAAGAGAGAATTTTGGAATAGCATAAAGATTAATAAAAAAGAACAAGGAGATAAGATAAGAGAGGGAATGTTAGAGGTAGTTTACATGAACAAACAAGGGGATAAGAGAGGGATAGAAGAGGAACTCATAGAAGGGTAAAAAGATTAAAAACTAGGATGGTAAGGAGAGGAGAAAAGGGGAAGAATTTTGAAGAATGTTGGAGGAAGAAGGTGGAAGTGAAGAAAAAATGGGTATTAGGGAGATAGTGGTTTGAGGAAAATTAAATTTTTGAGGAGGAGTAAGAGAAAAAGAAAGACAAACAAGGAAAAACATCTAACCAAAAGCTAACAATATGCTATTTTAAAGACACACGGTGAAAAATGAGAGACACACATAGAATAAAAAGAGAGAGATTGAATAAAATAAATGATGCTTCAACTGACAAAAAAAAGTTGGGGTGGCAATAATAATGTTAGAAAAAATAAAGCTGAAACATACCTAATTAAAAGAGTTAAATAGGGATACTACGCTGTTGAATATGTCATATATAATGAAGCTTTAGCAAGACTAAATATATAAGCACTAAATGTTATAGCATCCTTTTTTTGTTCTGTTTATTTATTTAGTTAGTTATATGTGGAAACATTTTGTGGTTATTGTTTTCTGACATTTTCATATTCAGATTCATCTCCCTTCCTTGCCTCCCCAAGGTGGAAAATTCTTATATGGATTATTCCAGCTTCCATGCAACAGGTATTTCCATATTCTCCATTTCATGATTGAAGACACATATCACATAGCCAGTAAAAATTAAAAAAAAACTCATGAAGGAAATAAAATGCAATAGAGAATGCTTTGATTTGGAATCAGAGTCCAAGAGGTCCTTCTTTGGCTATGGATAGCATTTTTCATCATGAGTCCCTTATAGATACCTTGAGAACTTGCTTAATTTACAGAAGTTTTGTCCTTCAAAATTGATCATTGTATAATATTTCTGTTACAATACACATCGTTCTCCTCATTCTCCTCACTTTATTTTGCATCAGGTCATATAATTCTTCCCAAGTTTTTCTGAACTCATCCTATTCACTGTTCCTTGTTGTGCAATAGTATTCCTTTACAACCATATGCAAAAACTTGTTTATCTACTCCTCAAGTGATGAACAACTCCTCACTTTCAAATTCATTGCCACCTCAAAATAATTTTTTTTATAAATGTAGATCCTTTTCCTTTATCTCTTATCTCTTTGGGATACAGACCCAATAGTGGTATTTCTGAATCACAGATTATACATAGTCATATAGATTACTCTTTGGGCATGGCTTCATATTGCTCTGCAGAATGATGATATCAGTTCACAGATCCATTAACAGTGTATTGTGTCCCAATTTTCCCAGGTCTCCTCCCACATTTATCATTTTCCTGTTTGCTCATTTAGCTCATCTGATAGGTGTGATACAGTACAGTAACATCCAATTTTTTAAAGGAAAAACTAAAGAAGTTAGAGTTGGAAAAAAGTAACAAAACTATGATAATGGGATATTTAACTCTTCCATTCTCAGAATTGGATAAATCAAATAAAAATGAATAAAAAATAAGTAAATAACATAAATGAAATATTAGATGAGCTAGGGCTTGAAAGGAATTTGCCTTTTTTCAGTGGTACATGGTATTTTTACAAAAAAAAAAAAGGCCATATACTGAGATGCAAAGAAATTATAATTAAATGGAAAAAGCAGAAATATTAAATTAATCATTGTCAGATTAAAATGCAATAAAATTACATTTAATAAAAGATAATGTAGTCACTGAATAAATTTAATTGACACTAAATAACAATATTGAAGAATGAGTAGGTTAAAGATCAAGTCCTCAAAAGATCTCATTAAAAAAATGATAATGATGAGACAACATACAAAGACATATGGAATATGCAACAAAATAATATTTAGGGAAAATTATATATTTAAATGATTTCATAAGGAAAATAGAGAAAGATGATCTTATTTAATTGGGTATGCAATTTTTAATTGACAAAAATAATTAAATACTTTCCCCATTTAAATTCTAAATTGAAAATCCTAAAAATTGAATTTGAGGGTGAGATTTACAAATTTGAATGAAAGAAAAACATTGAGTTAATCAACAAAATTAAGAGTCAATTTTTAGAAAAAAATTAACCTTTTGGTTAATATAATTTTTTCAATAGAGAAAAGAACCAAATCACTAGGATCAAAAAATGAAAAGGGAGAATTTACCTCCAATGTAGAAAAAAATAATTATTAGAAATTATTTTGCTCAATTATATGCTGATCAATTTAATAATTTAAATGAAATGGATGAATACTTACTAAAATATGTGTTGCCTAGACTACTGGAGAAGAAAATAGAATATTTAAATGAATCTATTTTTAAAAATGAAATTGAAAAGAATATAAAAGAACTTTACCTCAAGAAAGGACTTCAGGACCAGAGAGATTTACAAGTAACTTCCACCAAAAATGTAAATATCATCTAATTCTAATATTAAGTAAATTATTTAGAACAATTGGTAAAGAAAAAATTCTATTAAATTCCTTTTATGCAACAAATACGGTGATTGATGATACATAAACTAAAAAGAGCAAAAACAGAGAAAGAAAATTACAGGCCAATTTCATTAATGAATCCAATGTAAAATTCTAAATAATATATTAGCCAAAGACTACTACAATATATAAAAAAATTATGTTTCATGACCAAACAGGATTTATATTAGTTATGCAGGGAAGGCTTAATGTAAAAAAAAAAATCTTAACATAATCAAATATATTAGCAAAAAAAGGTCTAAAAAGAAGTGATTATTTCAATAAATGCAGACATTTCCACAAAATAAAACATTGATTCCCATAAAAATATTCAAAGCATAGTTATATATTAATTTTTCCTTAGATTAATAAGAATTATATATTTAAACCATCAGTAAAAATTATTTGTAATAGGGGTAAGTTAGAAATCTTTCTTATAAGGTCAGAGTTAAAACAAGGATGCCCATTATTACCAATAATATTCAATATTATGATAGAAAATATAAAGTACAAAAATTAGTCTATGTAACTAGAAAAATAATAAAAAATTTCATTTGAACAAAAGATTAAAAATATCAAAAGACATAATGGAAAAAATGTTAAGAGAGAAGGCCTAATAGTATTATGAAGCTATAATTATCAAAACTATCTGGTACTGATGAAAAGATCATTGGAACAGAGCAAAGATACAGCAAATAGTCATAAAAGATTATGGTGACATTGTGTTTGATAAAGGTAAAATTCTAAGGTTTTGGAATAAGAATTCTCCATTTGCTAAACATTTTTGATGAAACTGAAAAGCCAGTTGGCATGAACTAGATATAAACCAATATCTTTTGCCATTTGACAAGATAAGATAAAAATGAATACTTGACCTAGGTATTGTTGTGAGGAAGACTAGATTAGTTGGTTAATTAAGAATTAAGGTGTATCTAGCAGGAAGGAGCTGGAGCTGGGAATTCCAAGATGGAATGAAGGAGCATGAAGATGTGACTTGTGCTCTGAGAGGGACTCCATTAGGGGTTAGCACAAACTGTGGTTAGCCCTGGGAGATCTCAGAGCAAAGGACACCCTGCATCCTGATTTTCCCTGGGATCCTGTGTGGTTGTGGCATCTAGCAAAGAGGACAAGTTTGGGATCTGGTGGACAGTGTCTTAAGCACACCCTCTCAACTTGGTACCTTGAGACCACATTGGCTCTTGGCATCCAAAGATCATCAGTGAATTACAATGAGAACCCCAAAGCCACATCAGCCCTTAGCTGTGCTGCTCAAGCCTGGCAGGTCCAGGTCTGAGGCAGTCACCCAGAGCCTCCATTACATCTCCTTGGGCCCTGACTGTTTAGGTCTCTAAGTTAGTGTAGGGAAATCCTCCCCTTTCCCTGTGGTTTTTGTCATTAGGTTTTAAGGTTTTAGAGTAGACATCCCTATCCCACCTTTTAGTTAACATAATTAAACTTGTTATAACCTTTACCTTGTCTGTTGGATTTAAAGCCTCTGGCCCAGGGGTAGCAGTTGGTCAACAGTCCCTTTGTCAGTTAGGAGCAGTTTAGCTACTCTGGTCTCCAGCCTGGTCTAGTCTCTCCAACAACCCAGTGTGTGTGTACCCACAATCATTTGGACTTAATATAACATCCCTGGTGTCTCCATTACCATTATTTATCTATTTTTCTACAGTATAAAGGAAGAGATGATAAACAAATTGTAAGAACATGGAATTTATTACCTCTTTGATTTACAGATAAGAGAATAATTCATGAATAAACAAAAGAGATAAAGCATTGAGAAATTTAAAAATGTATAATTTTGAATACATTAAATTGAAAAATTTTGAAAAAATAAAATAATGTAGTTAAGCTTTTAAGGAAAGCAGTAAGTTGGAAAAAATTTGTACACAGTTCCTCAGATGTCTTATATCTAAAAAGTATACAAAAATCTATAAAAAATATAAGAATATGAGCCATTCCCCAACTAACAAATGATCAAAATATATGAAAAGACAGTTTTTGCATGAAGAAATTAAAAATACATATATCTTTCTTTAAAAATTTTTGAATCAGTATTGACTAGAGAAATGCAAATGAAACCAAGACTCACATATCATCTAAAAACTATTAGGTTGTCTAAAATAATACAAAGGAAAAATAAATTTTAAAGGGGATGTGGAAAAATAGGGGCACATATATTGTTGGTAGAAATGTGAATGGATCCAACAATTTTAGAGAGTAAACTGGAATTACACTCAAAAAGTTGTAAAATTGCATTTGCCTTTTGTTTCACTAATTATACTGTTATATTTATTTCCTAAGGTGATCAAAGAAAAAGGCAAAGAAACTACATATTATAACATATTTATAGCAACTCTTTTTTTGTGGTAGCTAAGAACTGGAACCTGAAGTAATGTCCATAACTTGAAGAATGTTTGAGCAAGTTGTGACATATGATTGTGATGGAATACAATTTTATCATTGCAAATGGCGAAAAAGATAATAAAAAAAACTAGAAAGACTTATATGGAGTGAATAAATTAAGAGAAAGTTTACATAGTAACAACAGTAATGTACGAAGAGCAATTATAAATGACAACAATTATCAACAAGGAAAGGAACCAGGAAAACTCTAAGGGACTTATGGGAAAAAAAGGATATCTATTACCAAATTAGAAACAGAATCTGTATACAGGTTAAAACATACCATTCCTCACTTTATTTCCTTCACTAATTTTTATATAGTGTAAGCAATATGTGTCATGTTTTATAGCATGATGAATAAGGAAATGCAGATTATATGATGATATATGTAGTATCTATATCATATGACCTGCTGTTTTGGAGAGGGAGGAATAGCGAAAGGAAGTGAAGAAAATAATGGGTTATAGATTTTTGTACATAGCTAATGCAAGAATTTGTTTCTCTTGTATAAGAATATTTATTGTCGTTCATTACACATTTATAACAAATATTATGTATGATATTATTGTTACATATTTTATTATGTTATATATATTTGCATGTGTGATAAATGGTAACAAGAAAATATTACATATACATATATATTATATATATATATACATATATAAAAGTCCATAATGTATAACCAGGTGGACTTAACACCTGAATGAATGTCTATTTCAATGTTAGGAAAACTATCAGTATGTTTTACCATTTCAATAATAAAAAACATCAACAATCATATGATGCTTTTAAGAAATTCAGAAAAGACTTTTGACAAATTACAACACTCATTCCTGTAAAAATACTAGAACCTATGGGAATCAATCAATTCTTTCTTAATATGTTAATTAGTATCTCTTGAAAACCAAAAACAAGCATTATATGTGATAGGAACAAATTAGAACCCTTCCCAGTAAGATCAAGAATGAAGGAAAGATGTGTATCCTTACAAGTACTATTCAATATTTTATTGGAAATGCTGGCAATAACAGAAAGAAAAATAAACAGGCAATGAGAAAAAAAACGTCATTCTTTGCAAATTATATGAGGGTGTACATAGATAATGCTAGATAATGAACTAAAAAATCTATTTTATCATCATTTGTTTCAAATGAATTGTCAGGAGTTATCTGGAACAAAACAAACCAGTTGTATTTTAAAAACAAATACATAAAGACTAGAGTTTTTGATGATTTTACCTTCTCAGTTTCCTAAGAAGGGACTGCAGAAACTTTTTGGTCTAGAAGTTCCATTTTGCTAAGTATTGCTATGTATTATGAAATAAGTCCAGTGGAAACTAACTTGTTTGAGAAATTGTTTTCTTTTAATTCTTCCTTCAAAGATTCTTCCTTTGTACCCTTTCTATTTTTTGAACATAAGGGAGAAAAATTATATTTATCCTTTCGAAAAATAGTGAGATGAAAGAATAACTTATTTTCTCTATATTAGAGCCATTGTGGATAATGGATGAGTAGATGAAGCACATACAGGGACCACCTTTGAGTAATTAAGCATATCTATCTAAATCTTTAACTATGTAGAACAGTTCACTTCTTTCACTCAAATGGACTACCAATTATAATCCCTTTCAACTATCTATTTTTAAAAATTATTGCTTACCAAATTTGTCTAATATTCCTTACTCAATAATTTATTATTACTTCAAAGTAAGAATAATGCATGTTTCTGTGAAACATTTAGTGTATAATTTCTCTCTGTGAGATTCTACTAATAGTCGTACAACATTTTACTTCATATAGTCTAGCTTTCAAAACAGTAAGTAATGTATTATTGGTTGTTTTGTCAGGAAAGGATATGCAATACTTGTCATAATCTCTCAGAGAACATAGTACCAACCCCTTATGTTTTTGAGATGAATAAATTCAGTTCAGCTTAAAGTCTTTGACCACAAATTATACATTTCCCACGTAGACATGAAACTTTTAATCCTTGCTTTATTAGCTATTCTAGCAACTGAAGTAATGGTCCAGATGAACTAATTGCTTAAATTCATTTTTGATTACTATCTAATCAGCTATCCACAGATAAAAATTCCATGTAAGTTAATATTGCTTTATAAAAATTCAAAAAGTTGTCCTTTTTGTGCCCTTTTCTCTTTATCTTTAAAAAAAATTTATACTCTTTCCTCCCCCAAAACTTATACTCTTTCCTCTTCCCAAAGGTGGGAAAATGCTAAAACTCTCCATTAGTTTTTTTTTTCATTATTTACTTTACTTAAATAAAATAATAATTGAAATTAATTATAGAATCTGTTTTAACTCCTTTTGTCTTCTTTTCCAAAATTTTGGACTGACATCTTTCAAGTCATTTCCTATTTCTAAAACATTATCATAATTTGTGTATATTGGACAACTCTAATATACCATCTCAAATATGGACATAAATTGTCTTTCTAACATGTAAATTGGTGAACTTGTATTAAATATTTAAGTCAACTTTTTTGTGGCAGAAAAGAACTGGAAATTGAAGGGATGTTCATCAATTGGGGAATGGTTGTACAGGCTATGCTACATACATGTATGGAATAGTACTGTGCCATAAGAAATGAAAAGATAATCACAAAAAAGCCTGGAAACATATATCAAGTAATGTAAAGTGAAGTAAACAGAACCAGAAGAGCATTGTACACACTAATGTGAATTTCAAAATGTCAGAAAATAATTATTAAAAATTATATCAACATGTAAAAAAGATTAAAATAAAAATCTTCTAATGAAAAGCAGAACAAAATAATTCTAAGAATTGTGCCAACCATATTGTTTTGCTCAAACTGATGTCCATGCTCTTCCTTCAGAATAGGCAGCCCATTTGGACTGGTGGTTGTGATTATGTTACCATGGTGAGGGAAAAAAAAGTTTTTGTCTGGTAAAGAAAATGACAGTAGCAATGATCCTCAGAATCTATTTTAGAAAACATGTAAATTGTCATATTTAGCAATATTTATCGTATACAGGGACCTTCCCAGATTTTTGGTTACCTCTTCAAATTTTACGAAGAGTTCCAGTAATTTTTCACCTTACTCATCTCTAGACTCTTCTATCCTTTTCTCCTCCTACAAGATTTCTAAGCTTCTCCCCTGTCCCTTTTAGCATCTTTTACATGTTGTCTGCTCCTATTAGAATATAAACTCCTCAAGGGTAGAGACTGCTTTTCTGGACTGTATTTGTATCTCCAGAACTTTCCATAGTGACTGACACATAGTTGATGCTTAATAAATGCTCTCCCTCCCCATATTTCTTTCATCTTCTCCTCTTCTCTTCATTCCTCCTCTATCCTCTCCTTCCTTCCTTTTCCTTTTTTCCACTCCTCTCCCCTCTTCTCCATCTTATCCCATTCCTCCCTTCTTCTGCCCTCTTCTCTCCTCTCTTCTCTCCAATTCTCTTCTCTTTTCTTTTTTCTCATTACATTTCTAACAGAATTTTAGAACTATTTTTTCTCTTTCTGATTCTGTAGATGAGAAAATTAAGGGGAGAGGTGGGATTCATCACTTGAAGAAGGTCACAACTGCTGACAATAGAAACCTACTCTTTTGCATTCTTATTTTGGTACATTAGATTTAAATATATTTTAAAAATTCTAAAAAGGAATTGGGCATTTTCCCTATATACATATTTGATTTCCTCTACACAGGGCTCTAAGTGGGAGGTCAAAGCTCATTTCAGCTTCCCACTAAGCAGTCTCAGCAAGTGCATCCACATCTCAGTGACAATCTACTTTTCATAAACTTTCACATCATTCAGCTCTGCATTAAGATGTGAAAAATTGCAATTGTCAGAAATGTAAAAATAATTATGCCCACCTTGGTCTTTCTGTTTAATAATTTGGACCATGGATTGCTAACCTTTGTTTTTCCTGCTGTGCAGTCATAAATTACTTTTATAGATCAAGGGAAGTTGAACTTTCAAAAAATGCTGTTTTAGCTTAAAATGCTATGGTTTGAATATTCCATTTAAAGAAGAGGAGAGAAGAGTGACACATTATAGTAGAAGGGATGGCAAGTCGCCACATTTTTAATCCTTGTTTAAATAGTTGTTATCACTCAAAGGTTCACAACTCAAAAAAGGATTCTTACAAATTCATTTTGCCTAAATTAGCAATTAAATTGTTGAAATATTAATAAGATAAGAAAAACCAATTGTAGACCAAACATTCTTCATGGTCTCCCTTAGAACTAGAATAACTCTGTGGATGCTACTTTATGGGGAAAAAAAGCACTAAATCATTCAAATATCTATCTTTAGTCAGAGCATGATGATTTACATTAGAGAAGATATGGAGTTTAAATAAGAAATAGTCACTGTCCTTGCAAGTTTTTATTTTATTAAATCATAGGCCACCAAGGGGGTCAGGGGAGGGATGCATAATACAAGATTTTATATTATAATTATAAATGCATTAGAGAGTTATAAAACTAATTATTCTTATAATGTTCAAGTTATAGTCATTAACATTCACCTTTTACCTCAGGGGATTAGAAAAAAGTCCTAGAGAAAGGGAAAGTGATGTTGGACTCTAACAGATAGGTAAAAATTTGCTAGAGAACAATAGGGCATCACGGGCTTAGAGAAATGAGGGAGGTACATCTATGCATAACCTCGATGTTTATATCATAAGCAAATGTTCAACATTTGGCACTTGGTCATCTCTCAATGAACATTTTGCCTTGCACTTACTATCTCCTAGTTTTTTTTCTATTAGCTCTTATTCTAGACATTCTTCTCTCTCCAGCACCCATAAAAACATCATATGCCTGTTAGCAAAGATATTGGCCTCCCTTTTCAATGAAAATATTTAGGTCATCTGATTATAGCTCCTTTATTCCTAACACCTTCTTAGTATCATCATCACCTCTGTCCTCTTGCTCTCTTACATCAGGAGTGGTATTTAGAAGGCAGCTAGGTAGTAGATAGAAAGAGCTGATTTCATATCAGTCACATATACTAGCTATAGGACATTTGACAAGTCAACCTCTATTTGCTTCACTTTCCTCATCTGTAAAATGGAGACAATTGCACCAAGGGTTGTTGTAAAGTTCAAATGAGAATAACATTAAGGTACTTACAGTGGCTGGCACAGAATAAATGCTATATAAATATTAGCTGTAATTATTATCTTTTATCTTCAAAAATCTGTATTACTATATTTATCCTAAATCTCATTGCCTCTGGCTAGTGTAATAGCCATCAATCTTTTATTGGTGCTTTAGCCTATCAACAGGATAGTATAGAATGGGAACTCACCTAAACTTCTGCTACCAATTCAAATTGGCAACTTCTCTAGAACTAATAGAATTGCTTGAGACCCTTGAGGTACAAAATTTACAATTATAAAACCCACAGACCCATACCAACTACATATGTGTAGTTATAGATATAGATATAGATATAGATATAGATAGAGATAGAGATAGAGATAGAGATAGATATGGATATGGATATAGATATATAGATATAGATATCAGAAACTAGATTTTAACCTGGGTCTTCCTCCATTCTCCAAAGTAAATTCTGTACTTACTGTTCCATGATATCTTTCAGTTTACTAATATCTTTGCCAAAATATCTAATATCGTTCCAGAATGTGTCTCCTAGAAATAAGTCCAATGCTATAGATATGATCTAACCATGGAAGGGCACATGAGATCTAAAGCATTCATCTTACTATTAATTTGGTCTAAAATTTGCTCATCACTTGCATGGAGTGAATTGAGGGTTTTTTTTTTTCAGATAAGGTGATGTTTAACAGCAACAATACAATTCATTTTTTAATTCAAGTAGGTAACTTGGCATTTATCCTCTTTAAATTTAATTTTATTAACTTGACTCCATGATGGTAGCTTGTAAAATCATATTGCAACTTGCCTCTTCCTTCAAAAATGTTACTGGTAACACAATTTTGTGTCACTTATAGATCTGATAAGAATGTCATTTACACTTTTATTAAAAGCATTGATAACTCACATAGAAGAAAAAGATTGAGACAAATGTGAAGTGAAATATATCATTTTTTTAAATTTTATTTTCAGTATTTTTCCATGGTTACATGATTTATGACCCCCCTCCCGGGGCTGAGAAGCAATTCCACTGGGTTATACATGTATTGTTGTTCAAAATTTATTTCTATGTTATTCATATTTGCAGTAAAGTGATCTTTTAACGTCAAAACTCTATAGTCATATCCCTATTGAACTACATGCTCTATCACATGTTTTTCTTCTATGTTTCTGTTTCACAGTTCTTTCTCAGGATATGGATAGCATTCTTATCATAAGTTCCTTTGGATTGCCCTAAGTCATTGCATTGCTCCTAGTAGAAAAGTCTATTGCATTCGATCGTGCCATAATGTATCAGTCTCTGTGTAAAATGTGCTCCTTTCATTCTGCATCAATTCCTGGAGGTCACTCCAGTTCACATGGAATTCCTCCACTTCATAATTCCCTTCAGCCCAATAGTATTCCATTATGAAAGACAGAGACCACAATTTGTTCAGCCATTCCCCAGTTGATGAACACTCCACCCATTTTCCAATTATTTTAACACCACAAAGAGCATGGCTATAATATTTTTGTACAAGTATTTTTCCTTATTATCATATTGGGGTACAAAACCAGTAGTAGGAAATATAACATTCTTTATATTATTGTACTCTCCATGAATTTTTTCTGGTGAAAACAATATGTATCTTGTTTCACAACATGATGAACATGGAAAACTATATCATATGATAATATAGGTACAACATATTATAAAAGTGTCTTTTTGAGAAGGTTGGATGGAGAGGCAAAACATAGACTGCAAAATATCAGAAGGTGAATATAAAAAATTATATAGTCATATAATCTGGAAAAATTAAAATACATCATAAAAATTGATACTATGACAACCAGTAAGGGTTAAAAAAAAAGCTGTTTGTAACCTAAAAAATAAAGATAATATTTTTTTTAATTTAAAAAGTAAAGTGTTGATAAAAATCTTGAAAATAACAGAACCTTTTTAGATTCCAATGGAGTCTGTTCTCCAGATTAATATTAACCTATTAAGCAAAAATATTTAGACCCTCTCAGCCAAACAATTGCCAATCATTATAAATGTCCAAGTATTCAAACTGTGTTTTTCCCCTTTGGTAACAAAATTATCAAAAGACACTTTCTCTGGTGCTTAAGTGTTCCATTGACCTAATTTAACTATTCAAAAATCCAGTCAAAAACAAAAAAATTCATTTACTATGATGTAATTTTATCCTAATGAATGAATTCTATCTTATATTTGTCATTGCCTTTACAAGTGATATGAAAGTATTTATTTTCCAGCATTTTATCAGGAATAAAAGTTAAGTTTATTGGCACTGGAGATTGTAAAAAAATCACCTCTTATGGGGAAAATGCAACCATTACTGTCTATATCTAGTCTTATAATAATTCAACTATTCCCCATGTTGTGTCATTGATGCAATAATCATATCTGCATATTTCTTCAGTCAACTTAGATCTTGTTCATTAAGGATAACTAACACTTATGAAAGGGAGAAGAGGAGGAGAATGAACAAGTTATTAAAAGCGTAGCATGTTCTAGGTGCTGTGCTTGCCCTTTACAAATAGTATCTTATTTTATCCTCAGGTGCTATGGCTATCTCTATTTTATGATTAAAGAAATTCAAGCAATTAGAGGTTACATGACTTCACTATGTCACACATATAAGTGTCTCAGGTCAGATTTGAACTTAGGTCTTCCTGTCTCCAGCTTTATTGCCTCATTTATCTTGAATTTCAAAGACTTTTTTTAAAAATTTTTTTAAACCCCCTTGTACTTCGGTGTATTGTCTCATAGGTGGAAGATTGGTAAGGGTGGGCAATGGGGGTCAAGTGACTTGCCCAGGGTCACACAGCTGGGAAGTGGCTGAGGCCGGCTTTGAACCTAGGACCTCCTGTCTCTAGGCCTGACTCTCACTCCACTGAGCTACCCAGCTGCCCAATTTCAAAGACTTTTAAATCTTTTTGGGGTGTGTGAATATCATGTCATTATCCTTTGTAAAGAAAAGAGAAGCCAACTAAGTTTTAAGAACTTCTTTCTTTTTTCAATTATATATCATCATTATCATTCTATTTACCAAATTATTTACCTCTCCCTCTAGAAGAGCAAAAAAATTATAAACTGCTGCCTTTAGTAATTATTTCTAATGCTGGTTTACATGTTGAGATTTTTATAACAGGTTAGCTGCTTCTATTGTATTAAATTTGATATGGTCTTTTACTATGCTTAAAATCTGTAAACTGTTTTATACTCTTCTTTTCATAATCGCATAAGCAAAATCTTGTGACTTTCCTATGAGCAGCAGTCTTACAAGTATTCTAATTAAGAGGTCCAAAAAATGAAAGACATTATTGAAAATTGTGGTCTGGATTTTGAAAATTTTAGATCATGCATAAATCTTGGTATAAACTTTTTTTAGAAACCTAGCTCAAATGCCATTTCCCACATAAAGCTTTTTTTTTTTTAAATTTACAACTTGCAGTGATTTTTCTGCCTTCTGATCTAATAGCATTTTGGACTCTTTTTATATTGCTTTCTAATTTGAATTTGTTATAATAATTAGTAACCCAATATTTTCACTTCTACCACTATATAAATGTCTTCAAGGCTGGGCCCATGTGGTACCCATCTTTGATCTCTCTGAGGTCTTTCTACCTCAATGACTACACACAATCAGTGCTTAATAAATACTTACTTATGGACAAATGTTGATGTGAATATTCTAAAGGAGGAATAGATGGGGCATTAGGCTGAGAATATGGACTGGGAGTGTGGGAGTATAGGAGTGTGAAGATAGTAAGGTAGAATGCAACTAATATGTTGATATATGTTCACTGGGGAACACAAGAAATAATATATGTCTCATAGGAGAAAAGTAATAGAAAGTATGTGTTATTTATTTTTCCATCTGTCTAAGCTCTAAGATCATTATAGAAAATAAATACTTATAAACATTTTATATATCAATGATTGATTAAATGAATGCCATATTGTAATTTGTTTGAACAAGTAAAATTATCTATTCTAAGAAGAATCAAACTATGTTTAACTCCATCAATATTTATATAAATACCCCTTCATAGTTAGAAAATATGAGGCATGAGATTAGAATTAGAGGCAGAAAAACATGGCAGAAAGATGGCAATTTTTAGAGTCAGGTCTTCCATTTTCACTTAGTGAATATGGGGAACTCACATAAATTCTCAGATCCTGAGTATTTTTATTGATACATTGAGGATTGTAATATTTATATTGCATACTCCATAGGTTCTTGAGAGGAAATGATTTTGTCATCATTGAAGTGTTACATAAATGTGACTACTAATATTATATCATATACATGGTCCAATACCACTCATGGAATAAATAATAGTACTCCATCTGGAAAACAGACCTTCCAAGTTCTAGCATCCTGACTCGATCTAATTCCATCTTCAAATTTAAATCATATCAACCTATCAAGTTTCCTATTCTTTAGTCTTGAAAGAAACCAAAATAATCTTTTGAGCTACATTCTGTATATACTTAATCTCACACTAAACACCTCAGTGTGGTAACTAAAAGGAATCATTGCTTTGAATTGAAAACACCTTATTTTCCCATGTCTTATTGTAGTTGTATTAATGACTATATTAAGGGAGAAATGACTGCCCTGAAAGTCTCTTAAATATCTTCCCCGAGGGCCTACACTTGGGAAACTTCACAATAAAACTGTAGCAGATTCTAAAAGGACACAGATGACAGAAAAAAGACATTCCATGAAATTACAGCACAGAGCCAGGCAAACTCCATTTCTAGCACTGTAACTAGAAGCCTGGAAGCCAGAATTCCTAGAGGCAGTACATCCACCAGTGGTGTAAACTATGACAAATGACATGGACAGTAGAGGAAGTACAGACACCCATAGGGAATTAAAGTTCCAGAGAACAATATCTGTGATTAACTCCCCAATTGGCAGACCACCATTCCCTGATCCTTTACCTAGGAGTTTTGAAGTAATGGAGGGCATGTACTCTGCAAATATGTAGTCTTTCAGCTCTCCTAGAGCTATGATTTTTCTCTCTATGACTTTGTGGAACAGTATAAGTTATACAAAGGACTGAGTGCGGCCTCCCTGGCTGAGCATTCTTGCGACACAGTCTACTTGAGAAACAATGGTATTTGTTGATGTTAATGTAGAACTGGCTTACTCTATTTTGTTCAGTGCAATGGAAACAAGAACATTATTGTTAATTAATCTGTTTGCAATTCCATTCTGGCCCACAGCTTCAAGAAATATATCTCAGAAGTCTTTGAAAGTAGTAGCTATTAATCAGCCCTAAGCTTTCATATCTGTCCTAATTCAAAGCATTTGTTCCCAAAATTATTTTATGCCTGCCACACACCACTGATGATCAACTTAAGTTTCCAATTGTCATTTATGTTTGTTTTCTTTTTTATTTATTATGGTACATCAGTCTTGGAAGTTTGACAAAATGCTGTTTATTTGACTCATGCTGGGGAGCTCCAGTCTCCAGCAGGGTTCAGTGGTTTATGTGATGTCATTGGCAGAGTGCATGCTGGGGTGTCATATCAAATGGCACTGGGATAAGGGGGAGGAGGCCTTTATGGAGTTACTTAGAAGGCAAATCAAAAGAACAGAAATACCCCCCTTTTCTTTCTTTTTCTGGGACATTTGGCACATAATGGAGTTCTGATCCATATAAAGTACCTACATGATGTCTATAGATCCAATTTACAATCCAGATTTCTTCCTTCTATGAACTCAGGACAGACTCTCTCAGTGGCATGGATATATTTTTCTATTTGGTTTTACTTTAGTTTTGCTTGTTCATTTAGATTTGCTACCTAGACAGATATTGAAGGACCTTGTATTAACATCTTATATAGAGAATTTTATTAAGTACCTTGAATTTTGGGGAGGGGGTGGTAGTAAAATTAATATATAGCAAACCAATGAATATCCTTTATAAACATATAATGGAAAAAATAAAAGTCATATTTTGTAAAGGTTGAGTCCTACTATTCTTTTTTTTTTGGTCAGTCAATAAGTTTTGATAAAGCCCCCATTATGTGCCAGGCACTTTGCTAAATACTGGTGATTTAAAATAATGCCCCCACAAAAGACTCTCCTTTCTCAAGAAACTCACAGTCTAATGAGGGAGACAAAAATCAAAACATTATGTAAAAACATGGTATATACAGGATAAGTTGAGAATAATGGAGAGAAGGAAAGCACTAATGTTGAGGGGGATCAGGAAAGATTTTCTATAGAAAATGGGATGCTAGTTGTTACTTGAAGGAAGTCAGGAAGGAGACAAGATGCAGATAAGAAGGAATAGAATTCCATGCATGGGAAATAGCCAGTGAAATAACTAAATCAGGAAGTAGAATATCTTGCATGAAGAGGAGAAAGGAGATTAGTGTCACTGGATCACAAATTATTTGGGGGAAAGTAGGATGTAAAAAAGACTGGAAAAGTAGAAGATAGCAGGTTATAAAGGGCTTTAAATGCAAAACATAAGAATTATATTTAATCCTAAAAGTAACAGGGATGTACTATAGTTGAATCAAAGGGGGAGGGGGACAAGAGAAGAGGTAATGACATTGTTAGACTTGTACTTTAGTGAGATTGATATGAGACCTTACATATAACTTCTTGTAAAGTGTTGGCTTACTTTTATGGTTATGTTCTAATTATTAAAAGCTCAAATTTCTATAGCACTTTTAGGGTAACATACTGTTTCCCCCAAATAATTCAGTGAGATATAGTATAAACATTATTGTTCTCATTTTAATTATGATCAAAAGGAGTTTCAGATATATAAAATTATTTGATGTGTCACAAAACATCTATTTGGATCTCAAAATCAAAAGCGAATATCCTTGTCACATAAAACACTGCAGAAAAGGAGAGAGAAAAAAGAAAATGGAAGCCATCACTATGGTCTTGAATTAGGCATGTACAAGGAACTAATTGATTATGAAAGAGTGAGGAATTTCTGATGTGGTAACCCCTTTTACCAATTCAGAGAAAGAGGGAAGAGGGGAAGGGATAGGACCCTTAAAGGAGTTAGTTTATCATCTAATGGGAAAAGCCAAACCATATAGTGAAGCAGGGACCAGGAAGGGGATGTTTTGTCATGGAGGTAATGAATGTATTCATGGAACATTTGATTGACAAGTCTTTTCCCTAGAAATTCAGCATTGATTGGATTACTATTGTGAGAGATAGCAAAGGTAAGCAGAGAGGGATAGAAGAATGGCACAGAGTAGCAGTATGACAATATGTATGTGCATGCATTTTGTATGTGTTTGTGGGTGTGTGTATATATATGCATATATATATGTATACATACATATATATTCTCATATTTCAGAAGCAACCAAGTTGATCAGAGTCTTATAATCACTTGGAATAGGAATTACTCAACATTTATCTCTACTGTCTAGAAAATAAAACTGCATTAAAGGAGATTTCTCTGTTAGGTTTGGATAAAAGAAGAAACATTAGTAAATGATTTGTTATAAAAGTTTATGAGTTGGTCCTGGGTTCAATTAGCCTCAGATACTTCCTAGCTGTTTGACCCTGGGCAAATCATTTAACTCTCATTGCCTAGCCTTTACCACACTTCAGCCTTAGAACCAATACTCAGTATTGATTCTAAAATGAAATGTAAGGTATTTTTTTTAAGTATTATCTGTACTAGGAATTTTTCTAATCATAAGCTAATTATTCCCCAACTTGCTGAATTTGAAAATAAAATAGTAAAAATATGATTGCAAGGGTAACATCATGAACCTCTTTCTGCCTCAATTTCCTCAACTGTAAAATGGGAATAATAACTATCTCTATTTCCCTGGGTTGTAAGCATGAAAGGAATTCATATGTGTGTGTGCGTGTGTGTGTGTAAGTACTTTGCAAATCATAAGCAGTATCTACATGCTAGCTATCATTATTATATTGCCCCAGGTACAGGCTATATATAATTTCTGGTAGAGCAGATGCATTTTCAGTCCATCTGTGTCATCATCTAACTTAGTAATTTGGAGCTAATTCCTTGATATTTCTCCATCTCTTTCTTCTCTTCTCTTCTCTTTTCTTTTCTTTTCTTTTCTTTTTTTTGCTAAAAAATTCCTTAAATTAGATAAACCTAAGAGTCTCGTCCAGGTCAAAAAATATGCAAATTTTGTTTTGATATAAAGATTGTAGAAAAAAAAATTTCCCCTTGAGGAGGTGCTTCTCCAAACAAGTCCACATTCACTTAGTTTTAAAATACTTCATCTTCTATGGGGCAGTGTATAGAGTGCCAATCTTGTGTCAGGATGATCAAAGTTTGAAGTATGTTGCTGATACTAGCTGCATGGCAAGTCACTTAAGGTCTCTCAGATTATTTTCCCATCTATAAAAAGAGGGAGTTGGGCTTCATGGATGCTAAAGTTCAATCTGACTGAATGTCTCTGATTCTACAATCCTATTCTCCAATGACTTTCCCATTCTTCAGATACAGATATTTTTAAATGGGCTTTTAAAGCCCAGAAAGAGGGTTTGATATCTTGGCAATGTCATTCTCCTTCTTATGAGGTGCCAGGTCTTTCTTCCAGGTGCTATGCTTAGGATTGGCATAATAGAGTGAATTATTTAAATATTTACAGGAAAAGCATTGTTCTCTAGTAGACAATTAGATCCACAGAGATTTGCATCATCTCTCCTGTGTCTTTCATCAGGAGTACCATTTAATACTTGGTACAAATTTTCTTCATGGTCCTTCTGTGATATGAGGGATTAACATACATTCTCAAATTGCTCAAGTTATTCCCAAGATACATTTCTGCATATTAGTATAACCCATCTAACTAAGACCTGAAATGAAGCTTCAAAAGAGAGAAACTATTAAACAGGTTTCTATACAAACTCGGAGATAAATTTCACACATTCTAAAGAGATTTCAAAGTCCTACTGAAAAGTACATAATATTCAATATAATTTGCAATTCTGTAAAATCCCATGGGGATCTCTGATTCCTGCAGTTTGTTGTTAGAGGGGTTCACTTTAGTAATAAAGCATGATAATTGATTCAAACCTCCTAGCTCTCATGAAAACAACATTTCTTCTAAGCCTCAAGTCCATGAAAAGATCAGCTCAGAAACTTCACAACTACCACCAGGACCTTATTGAAAAAATGACTAGAAGACGACATACTGTATTTACTAGCCCTGGGAATGGAGTTAAAAATAGCTTGGGAAATAATAGTGATGTCAGTCAAAGAATGAGTGAGCATGGGAATTTTAAACATTTTTCTATCTATAGTAAGGAAAAAGGGAAAATAGGAACAAGAATTCTAGCAAGGCATGGCTCTTTTACACTCCCCAGAATTGGAGGGGCTGAATTTTTTGATACACCTATGTCTGCAGAGAGTAGTAGAAAACTTACAGAACTCTATTATACTTGACATTTGGAAAGCATTTTATTATTTTCAAAGTATTTTCTCATCCTTTATCTCATTTGCTTCCTAAAAGCACTGTAAGTTTGATCATATAGTATCCTCATAATTTTTCTTGTTTATAATGTACATTTTCATATATCATATAGATATCGGTATTCATTGTTTCCATATAAGAAGAATCTGACAACTGTTCTGAAGAGTAATTTGGAATAATACACAAAGGGCCATCAATCTGTGCATATCTGCTGACGCATCATTATCACTATTAGGTCTGTATTCCAGAGAGATCTAAGTTAGGGGGAAAGTATCTACTTGTAAAAAAAACAAAACAAACAAACAAAAAAAACCCAGCTCTTTTTGTTGTAGCAAAGAACCAAAAATGGAAGTGATGTTCATTGGTTGGGGAATGTCTGAACAAGTTGTGGTATATGATTGTAATGGAATACTGTTATATAATAAGTTTCCCATCAACCATTACTTCAAAGAAGCCTGTGACCTTGGAGGTCCCCTCCCCATCGATGTCCAGGAGGCTGGGGAATTCATCCTCTAGCTTCTCCTTCTGGAAAAGTTACTTGAGCTTGTAACCTCAGGCACTACAGTAGAAGGACTTGGACAGCCATGACTGTATCTCCGGCTTTGTTCCCACTTTATTTTTAGAGTGATTATGATATCCTTTATTCAATTCACATAGAAAAGTATGCAGTATTAATGGAAAACAGAGTAGTATTAATGTAAAATGTTCAGTGCACATTAGGTAAACAAGTCATTAGCATACAAGTCCATTTTTAAAGATCTGTATAGAGATACTGAATGTTTCAAATAACAATGCTTTTCCAAACCTAAATTAAAAATTGTGCTTAACTCTTCCCCACCCCTACCTCCTCCATGCTCCCAACAAAAGAAAAAGCACTTTTACCTTCCATAAGAGAAACATTCTGTGACTAACCAAAACTTACAAATAAGGTGATCACCAAAAACAAGAATTTCGAAAGACATATAAAGTGATGTAAAGTCAAATGAGCATAAGCAGAAGAACATTATACAGTAACAACAATCCAGTACAATGATAAACTGGGAGTGATTTAACTATTATCAGCAATGCAAGGATCCGGAGCAACTACAGGGGATTCATTACAAAACAAGGCTACCTATTACTATAGAAGGAACTGATAAAGTCCAACTATAGATTGAAGCACACCATTCTACACTTTATTTCCTCCATGAATTGTTCTCTAGTGTAAATAATATATGTCTTCTTTTACAACATGATTAACATAGAAATATGTTTTGTATAGTAGTACATGCACATCTTGTATCATATTTCATGCCATCTCGGGGATAGGGAAGGAGTGGGTGTAATGGAGAAAACTTGGACTGCAAAATATCAGAAGACAACTATTGAAAAATTGTATTGATGTAAACCTTAAAAAACTTGAATAAATAAAAAAATAAAGTTATAATTTTAAAAGAGGAAACTGAGTTATGGAGAGGGAAAATTATACGTAAATATACAAAACATGTATATTCATATTCACATTTGTCTATGTATGACAAAACATAACATAATGATAAATATCTGCTTTTGCATATAGGAAGATCTAGATTAAATTCATGCTCCTTATATATACTGACTGTATGATCCTGTGCAAGTCAAACGGTCTCTCAGGAGGACGTTTTTTACTTTAATTCTGTTGTTGTTCAATCATTTCCAGTTTATCCAACTCTTTATGATCACATTTGGGTTGTTTATTTGTTGGTTTTGTAAAGATATTGCAGTGACTTATTTCTTCAGCTATGTTGTATCTACTTTGATTTTATTAAATATTTTCCAATCACATTTTAATCTGGTTTTGCACCACTTAGGAGGAGTTGGGGAGCCAGGAGTTTGACATATCTGATTTTGTATGTCATACTTGATTGTGAATTTCCTATAACACACCATCAAATTTGAGCCTTTGATTAAGAACATCCCAGGAAAAACATTTTGCTTTTAGGCAACTCTGAAAAAGGGTGCTTGTAAGAAAATTAGAATATAAGCTCCTTGAGGGAAAGGACTGTTTCGTTTTTGTAGTCATATCCCTAGAGAGTAGTATACTATATGATACATAGTAATTACTAAATGATTTTCAATTAAGTATTGGATAGATAGCTGTAAAGCACTATATAAATGGAACTATTATTAAGTCCCATGATAAGTATAGGATGGTTTTGCACTGGTAAACTAGACATGACCAATCATTTAACTTTATAGTTATATGATACTTTGTAGACAGCTAGCTCAGAAGTCAGGTCTCAGTATAGATTTAACTTTTAATTATTATTTTTTTCACAACTGAAATAACCTAATTTGACTTTTTATATCAATCCATTTAACTGAATGTTCCAAATTACACTTTACTTTATTTTCTACTGACATATAGGCATGTGTCATAGGCATGTTTACACAATGAATGTAAATCAGCTCCTGAATTGATGTGATATTTTCAATTTAGCTCACACCAAGAAGCATTTATAAAGCACTTACCATATGCAAAATAGAGTCAGAACAAGACACCCACTTCAATACTGTATAAGGTAACTAATCACCTGGATAACAGTTGGCAAGAATTTTTAAATACCTACTAGCTGTCAATCAGTGTATTAGGTATACATTCACTATGCTAGGGCACACACCATACCCCGTAAAATCCTTTCATTCTCCCTAGAACTTTATTTTCTAATGGAAGATACATGTACATATAGTTCAGTTATATACTATGACAATATGGCTATTTTAAACATAACAAGAATGACTAGGCCATACTCAAATTATTTTCATTACATTAATGACTTGAGGAAGTCACAAACTTTTGTTTACTCACTTTGCTTTGTAAACAAACAAGTTGTTGAGGGCTGCCAAAAGGAACCAGAATGTGGCTAAATTGAATATAGATTAAAAACAATATGCAATAAATACTAAAATGCCTCACAATTGGGCATTGCAGAGAAAGAAATAGTGTCAATCTTGCTTAAGTCCATCCCTGGTAGTAAGCTCAGCACTTATAGATAAATTCTTTCAGTCTATTAGGTAATAATTGCTGCTTTCCAGCAGTTCTGCTTAAGGACAAGGATCACATATGACCAAAACAGGTCATTCCCTCGTCATTTGCCAAGACCATGTACACTATGATTACTCAATAAATATCGCTTTATGGCGATGACTCAAAAATCTATATTCAATGCATGAAACCAAAAGTTCAATAATGTGAAGCATAAATTGGTAGATACTAGATAGATGAAGGAATGAACAAATGAATGAATGAACATACAAATAAATAAGTCCATCCTTTTTACAAGTATGAATATGAACCTAAATCATGAAAAAATGTGGCTCTAACTTAAATGGTTTCTATATATACATATGTATAAAAATATTTAGAATTTTTTTTAATTTAAACATTTATTAATATTCATTTTTAACATGGTTACATGATTCATGCTCCTACTTTCCCCTTCACCTCCCTCACTCCCCCCACCCATGGCCTACGCACATTTCCACTGGTTTTGTCATGTGTCCTTAATCAAGACCTATTTCCAAATTGTTGATATTTGCATTGGTGTGGTAGTTTCGAGTCTACATCCCCAATCATGTCCACCCCAACCCATGCATTGAAGCAGTTGTTTTTCTTATAAGTTTCCTCTCCTGCAGTCCTTCCTCTGAATGTGGGTAGCTTTCTTTACCATAAATCCCTCAGAATTGTCCTGGGTCATTGCATTGCTGCTGGTACAGAAGTCCATTGCATTCAATTTTACCACAGTGTATCAGTCTCTGTGTACAATGTTCTTCTGGCTCTGCTCCTTTCGCTCTGCATCTGTTCCCTGGAGGTCTCTCCAGTTCACCTGGAACTCCTCTAGTTTATTATTCCTTTGAGCACAATAGTATTCCATCACCAGCATATACCACAATTTGTTCAGCCATTCCCCAATTGAAGGACATACCCTCATTTTCCAGTTCTTTGCCACCACAAAAAGCGCAGCTATAAATATTTTCGTACAAGTCTGTTTATTTATGATCTCTTTGGGGTACAAACCCAACAATGGTATGGCTGGATCAAAGGGCAGGCATTCTTTTATAGCCCTTTGAGCATAGTTCCAAATTGCTAGCCAGAATGGTTGGATCATTTCACAACTCCACCAGCAATGCATCAATGTCCCAATTTTGCCACATCCCCTCCAACATTCATTACTCTCCCCTTCTTTCATTTTAGCCTATCTGCTAGGTGTGAGGTGATACCTCAGAGTTGTTTTGATTTGCATTTCTCTAATTATTAGAGATTTAGAACACTTTCTCATGTGCTTATTGATACTTTTGATTTCTTTACCTGAAAATTGCCTATTCATGTCTCTTGCCCATTTATCAATTGGGGAATGGCTTGATTTTTTATACAATTGATTTAACTCCTTGTATATTTGAGTGATTAGACCCCTGTCAGAGTTTTTTGTTATAAAGATTTTTTCCCAATTTGTTATTTCCCTTCTGATTTTGACTACATTGTTTTTGTTTGTACAAAAGCTTTTTAGTTTAATATAATCAAAACCATTTAATTTACATTTTGTAATTTTCTCTAACTCTTGCTTGGTTTTAAAGTCTTTCCTTTCCCAGAGATCTGACAAGTATACCATTCTGTGTTCACTTAACTTATTTATAGTTTCCCTCTTTATATTCAGGTCATTCACCCATTCTGAATTTATCTTGGTGTAGGGTGTGAGATGTTGATCTAAGCCTAATCTCTCCCATTTTGTTTTCCAAATTTCCCAGCAGTTTTTGTCAAATAGTGGATTCATGTCCCAAAAGTTGGGCTTTTTGTGTTTATCATACACTGTAAAATATTTAGAATTTTATTAGTTATATGTATACACACAAATACATATAGAAAACCAAAAACCTTGTATATCTACCTATTTAGATAGACAGACAGACAGGCAGGGAGGCGGACAGACAGATAGGATAGATAGATAGATAGATAGATAGATAGATAGATAGATAGATAGATAGATAGATAGATAGATAGATAGATAGATACATAGATAGATACATAGATACATAGATACATAGATGAATTTAGAAAAAGTAACCAGCTTCTCATTATTTCATAGTATGTCATCTAGCTCAGCTGCCTGCTCTTATACAGAATTTATCACATGTAGTATTGAGTTGTTGGAAACACATTAAACAAAAACCATAGCATATTAGTGTTTGGTTGAACCTTAGAAAGTGTAAAATTCTGTCATATTTATAGATAAGAAACTTAAGGCAAAAGACCTCAAGTCACTTACTCAATGTCATAAAGTTTGTTAATGATAAAAGCAGCCAGCCAGATTTTTTTAAATAGATCAATAATAAGAGAGACCCAAAGGATGTATTGGAGTGGAAAGAAAGTTGAGGCATGCAGTCCCATCAGCAGACTATTGTTTTAATTGAGGCATGCTGTTATGAAGGCTTGAACTAAAGTGAAGCAGTGTCAGACTAGAGAAGGAAGTCTATTCAAGAGGTGTTGTAAAGGGGAAATCACCAGGCTTTGATCACATACATGACATTAGCTGGGATTGAGATAGTGAGGAATCCAGGATGATTCCTATGATTTAATCCTAGTGGACTGAGATGATAATGTTGTTCTTTATATGAAAAAGGAATTTAGAAGTGAGAGAACATAAGAATATAAAAAAGTTCTATTTAATACATACTAAATGTAGGATGTCAATTGGACATCTGCTTTAAGCTGTCTGAAAGGTATTAAGAGATGAGAGATCTGATGTTAGTGGAGCAATTGCAGCAGGAAAGGTAGATTTCAGGCCAATCAAATAGAGATTATTATTAAATCCATGGTCACTGATGAGATCACTTGAAACAGTATGGAGGAAAAAGAGAAGAGGAACTCAGGACAGAACCCTAAGAAACATGTATGGTTAGATGGGGTAGTATTAGAGAGGATCCAGCAAGGAAAACAGAGAAGGAACAATCCATACTGGTAGCAAATAAATAAGGAGAGAATAGTATCCCAAAATCTTAGACAGAAGAGAGTACCAAGGAGAAGAGAGTTAGCAACAGTGTCAAAAGCTACAGAGATGTCATTTAGTTTCAGAGATAGCATAAAAACCCAAACCTTCTGACTACAAATCCATTGTACCACTCTATCCCTCTGTTCCCTGGAAATGTTGTAAGAGAGAAATACAACAGTTAATGAGTTAAATTCTGTACTAAGTTGAATGTTGACCCCTGAAATTCTTCCAATTTTACTATTCCGAGATTCCTCAAAATCTTCACACTTCCCAACTTACTTTCTTCTCCATCAGGATGATCATGTTTTGAGGCCCTTAAGTGAACATGTATTTCAGTGTTTGGAGGCTCATTGGCTAATGATTTCTGGTAGGAAGTCTGTAGCTTCTTCTGAAAAAATATAATGCTAATGATGGAAACCACAAAAAGTGGTATTATTTTTTTTTAAAAAAATGATTCCAGCAAAGCAGCAAAAGGTAGGTAAGAACATAGGTAAGAAGGGTAGCTCCTTCCATGAAATGATTAAATTGAGAAAGTGCATTTTCGATAAATATTTAAATAAGGGAGGAATTCTAAAAATCATGAAACCTCTACAAGTACAGTGTATAACACTACCACACAAATAGGAAGTAAGGATAAGAACAGAGAACAGATTACAGTGTTATTTGACTCAAAATAAAGTAATGGAGGGGATTCATGATCTGAAAACTACATTAGATTCAAAAAGTGTCATTTGAATGCTAGAATAAGGAGTACATAATTTATTCCATAGATATCAACAAAGCCCTGGGAAAGGTATGGTCTAGGGGTTTGAAATATATTTTAATGATCTCTACTCTATGAAAAAAATAAAACAACACAATTCAAAGAAACAAACATAAAAACAACTGAGAATTGAAAGTGTGCCTTAAAAAATAGTGGTGGATTCAACAGATGGTGAATCAATAGGGATTTTGGAGTCAACAAGTAGGCACAGAAATATAAGTAATGACTGAATTGTAAGCAATGGAAACTTTGAGGGGAAAATGACTTTTCTATCTTAAAATTCTTGATGGACATGTATAAGATAATGGGAAAAGATGAACACAAACTTTAGGGAAAAAATTTGAAAAAAACATAAAAGGGAAAACTAGGGCAGAATTCTACTCCTGCTTTTGGGATACACTATAAAGAATATTCTTGTTTCGATGTAAATCAAATGAGATATACTATCATTACAACACTGAAGTTATTTTATTCCTTCTTTACCTGATTTAAGAAATCTATTTGCAGAATCATGAGTTTGGTCTAACTATCTTTCAGAAGTATGCTTCTTCCATGATCCAGAATTTATGTCTTTACTTTTCAATATAACAAGGACTTATCCTTCTACTCTTCCACTTTCTCTCAACAATAATAATGCATAGACATATATTAAGGACTTAATTATGTTCCAGTAAAACAGTAATCAGATAAGCTTTACAAATTAGAATACAACAGAAAATATGGAGAGAATGAGTTCTCCCTGTGAGAGTTAGAAAAGTCATCTCAGCCAAGAAAAAGAAAGATATTTAGGGAGACAAGCTGGAAACTTGGAATATAGTTTATCCTGGAGTAAAATCAGCTTTTTTATGTTACCTCTATGCCTTATAAAAAAATCTGTTCTTTCCACATTATCTCCTTGAAGACAATATAGAATTGCCTATATCTTCTCAAAGTAGAAAAAAAAATGATAAAGATCTCTCCTCTCCCAAGAAATTACTATTTTTTAAACCCTTGCCTACTGTCTTAGTGTAGATTCTAAAAGAGAAGAGCCTCAAAGGCTATGCAATTGAATTTGTGACTTGTCCAGAGCTACAAAGCTAGGGAATAACTGGCTAGATTTAAACCCATGTCCTCCTACTTCAGATTTGGAATTCTAACAACTCTACAACCTAGTTGGCCCTCTCCCAAGTAATTGTCCTAATTTTGCCCTCATGAAGGCAGAAAATGTATTCAATCTCCCCACTAATGTAAAATGTCATGCTTATATGCCATATTGCAGAACTGAAGTACTGCAAACAAGAAGTTCTGAGGTAATAAAAAATATCTGTATAGCAATAGGCATAGTATCTGTCACATAGTAAATGCTTAACAATTTTTTTCTGACATTTTCCATTATTTTTTATTGTGGGTTAAAATTATTTTATTGGCCTCCAGATTATATTCTGATAGTAAATTGAAAAGAGCAACAAACTAAACAGCCAGAAGAGTTGAGTTCAAATTCAATTTAGACATTTGAAAACATAAAAAAAAAATATTTCTATATTAACTATATTGTTCCAAAAAGTAAGGGTTACGAAATTGGGGTCAAGTACTTGCCCAGGACTACAGAGTAGGAAGTGTAGGCCATATTTGAAGTAATGGACCTCCCATCTAGCTGCCCAACAGGGGCATATATATATATATATATATATATATATATATATATATATATATATATATATATATATATATAT
>NC_058130.1:609543255-609552819 GCF_016433145.1 Gracilinanus agilis | reverse complement strand
ATATATATATATATATATATATATATATATATATATATATATATATATATATATATATATGATTTTGATTGATGAAGCCTTGAGGAATGGATGGTTGATTCAAACCAGAATAATTGAGAACTATGTGATGTGAAAGGTAGGTACACCAGGTGGTTTATGATAAAAATACCCTTTCTTTTATTTTATTTTATTTTATTGTCTTCCTTTCTTTACTTTTCTTCCTTTCGTTACTTTTCTTTCCTCATTGCCTACTTTAATTCCTTCAATTTCTTTTTCTTCTCTAATTACTACCACTAGTGTTTCTAATACAATATTAAATAATTATGGTGATAATGGGCATCATTGCAAAATCACTGCTGATTTTATTAGGAAGGACTCTGTGTCATTTGAAACTCCTGTAAGCCCTGGAAGTCTACATCTCCCAGGACTCTCTCTGCTACAACTTCCCCTGCCACCTCCCACTTCTTTTGTGGGAGGTGTCAGAGAAAGTATAAAAGGGAAAGTTTGGCACCTTTTCACTCTCTGCCCCTGGAGGCATGCTAGCTCTCTCAATCCTGGAAGCTCTGCTCTCTACCCAGGAGCACTCTCTACCCTGAGACCTTGATCTCTTTCTTGGCACCTTTTTCCCTTTCTTCCTACTTCCTAGTTTTCCCTAGACCATCCCTTTCTTAATCTAAATAAAACCTAGCTATTCTAAATGCTAACGTTGCTCTCTGATCATTCATTTGAGGGCTGTGGTCAATTTCCCCCAGGAGGCTGGGGACTGCTACCTTTCTTTACCTTCCTCTACCTTCTTCTCTCCTTTCTCCCAATTTCTCCCATCCATCCTATCTTCCTACCTTTACTTCCTTCACCCCCTCACAACTCTAACTTATTCTCATTGCAGATGATACTTGCTGATGATTTTAAATATATAATGTTTATTATTTTGAGTATATTCCTATGCTTCCTTGTCTTTGTAGTAGAAATAGGTGATGTATTCTGTCAGACTTTTCCTGCACCTATTGATATAGTCATGTGATTTCTGTTAGTTTGATTTTTGATTTAGTCAATTTTGTGGATGGTTTTCCTAATATTAAACTATCCTTGCATTCCTGGTATAAATCCCATCTGGTCAAATCCTTGTGTATTCTCTTTGCTAGTATTTTATTTATTATTTCTTCATCTATGTTTATTAAAGAGATTGGTCTGTAGATTTCTTTCTCTGTTTTTGGTCTTCCTGGCTTGGGAATCACTACAATATTTGTGTCATAAAAAGAATTTAGTAACATTCCTTCTTTGATTATTTTGTAAAATAACTTGTGTAATATTGGGATTAGTTGTTCTTTGAATGTTTTATAGGATTCATTTGTGAATCTATCTGGCCCTGGGGATTTTTTCTTAGGAAGTTTCTTGATGGGTTGTTCAATTTTTATTTCTGATATGGAATTATTTAAGTATTCTATTTCCTCCTTTGTTAATCAAGACATTTGATGTTTTTGTAAATATTTGCCCATATCACATAGATTGTCATATTAATTGCCGTATAAATGAGCAAAGTAATTCTTAATAATTGACGTAATTTCCTCTTCATCAAAAAAAATTCCTCTTAACTTTTGATACTATTAATTTGATTCTTTTATTTTTTAAATTAGATTTATTGTAATTTATCTATTTTAATTGTTTCTTTAGAATACTTGCTCCTAGTCTTATTTATTAGTTCAATAGTTCTTTTATTTTATTTTTATTAATTTTTCCCTTAATTTTTAGGATTCCCAATGTAATTTTTATCTGGGGATTTTTAATTTGTTTTTTTTTCCCTTAATTTTTTTAATTGCAAGCCCAATTCATTGATCTCCTCCCTCTTTATCTTGTTGATATAATCTCTGAGAGATATAAATTTTCCCCTGAGTACTGCATTGGCTGTGTCACATAGATTTTGATATGTTGTATCCACATTGTAATTCTCTTCAGGGAAATCAGTTGTTGTTTCTATGATTTGTTTTTTGACCCACCAGTTTTGAAGAACTAGATTTTATGTTTACCTTTCCATGATCCCTTATGAATGATAATTTTTATCACATTATGATTTGAAGAATTTGCATTTGTTATTTCTGCTTTTTTGCATTTGTTTGCAACGTTTTTGAGCCCTAGTACATGGTCAATCTTTGTGAATTTATCATGTGCTACGAAAAAGAAAGTATATTCCTTTTTATCCCTATTTAGTTTTCCCCGTATATCTATTAACTCTTTCTTTTTCTAAGATTTTTTAAATTTCTAAATTCTAAGATTTCATTCACATCTCTTACTTCTTTGTTATTTTTTGGCTTGATTTATGAGATCTGATAGAGAAGTCTCCCACTAGTAAGGTTTAACTATTTATTTCTTCCTTAAGCTCCTTTAGTTTCCCCTTTAGAAATGTGGAAGCTATATCATTTGGTGCATAAATGTTTAGTATTGATATTACTTCATTGTTTATAGTACCTTTTAGCAAGATATAATTTCCTTCCTTATATCTTTTAACCCAATCAATTTTTTACTTCATGTTTGTCTGATATCATGATGGCTACTCCTGCTTTTTTACTGTATATGTTGTATAATAAATTCTGCTCCAGTCTTTTACCTTTAATCTGTGTGTGTCACCCTGCCTCAAATATGTTTATTTAAATAACATACAGTAGGATTCTGTTTTACAATTCACTCTGCTATCCACTTGTGTTTTATGGGTGAGTTCCTCCCATTCACATTTAGAGGTATGATAACTGTCTATTAACCTCCACCTTATTTTCCCTCTATAACCTGCCCTATTTCCTTCCACTCTGATGTTCCTTGCCAGTATTTTGTTTTTTTTTACCTGCCTCCACTCCCCACCTTAAATTGCCTACAACTTCCTTTGTCTTATTCCCTTCTACTTCTCTATAGGCTAAGATATGACTATATTTGTTTTTTTTTTCTCTCTGAGCCAATTATTATGAGAGTAAGATTTAAGCATTGCCTGTTGCCAACCTTGTCCTCCTCTTTCTATAATGATTTTTCATGCCTCTTTATGTTATATAATTTACCCCATTCTATCTCTCCCTTCCCTTTTCTCTCTTTCACCATTTGATATTTTACATATCATATCATTGATTTAGAAAATTTTCCATAGTTACATGATTCATGTTCTTCCCCCTCCCCATAGCCAACAAGTAATTCCACTGGGTTTTACATATGTCATTGATTGTGAAGATGGGATTAATCCTACCCTGCCCATTTCTAGATTTAATCACCAAAAGTGTAAATACCACCATTTGATCTTCAAGTGGGGGAAGTTGGTGACCCAAGTGTGCAAGAGTGGGTGACAAATCAGAATTGACTGATTGTTCCCTGTGTTTGTTTTGAATTCAGGGAAGTGCTATTTGGAAGTGTCTAGCAGACTCCCTATGGACACGTGGGGGCTTTGAGACTACATTACCCATGATCCCAATGGGTTTCCTGTCTTAGGGCATGGGGACATCAAAGGTCCCCATGCAGGGGGCAGCTTAAATTCAGAGGAGGGCCTAGAGGAGGGATCTTGGTTTCCTGGTTAGCTGTCTGGTGTACAAGAGAAAGAGCATGAGCTCTGGTGGTAAATTTAAAAGATAGTCAAGCGTGGTCATAGATATTTCACCAACATGGAAATGGCTATTAAAATAAGCTTTTCTCTTACACTATATATCTTTATCATTTTTAATCTTAACACCTGGGCAGTCCTAAGAAAAGCCTTTCTTGTAATTGGTGCACGTGGAATGGGAGGAAATCACAGGAAGTGACAAAAGAAATGGTCTTGATAAATTGCAAGGAATTCTGGGGAGCTGGTTCTCTTCAGCCTTAAATTGGACCTGGAGGAGCTCTGGCTGAGACCTTGGACTTGGTGAGACTGTTCTTAATTCTCTTCCTTAGAACTACCACATAGTGAGTAAAAAAGGGCTGACTCCCTTCCTTAGCTTCTCCAGAGGGGCCCCTTGATTGGGAGGAGGCCTTGTGGCTAAAACCCTTGTTAATTTACTTTAGTCTCTCCTGCTAGGGCCTTTGGAGCCCTGCCATTGTAAAGCCAAGACTTGAACACATAATCTAGTTCATTAAACTAGATCTCTTACTCTTCCCTCTTCTCATTTCTCTACTTTCACTCTCTCCTATATTTTATAAATACATTTCAAAAAAATCATTTGGAATTGATATTTATTCAATTCTTGGAGAGTACCCTTTTAAAAAATATTTTGTCCAACCATAATTATCCCCTTTACATGATCAAGACCTATTTCCATATTATTAATATTTGCATTAAGGTGATTATTTAGAATCTACATCCCCAATCATGTCCCCATCGAACATGTAATCAAGTAGTTGTTTTTCTTCTATGTTTCTACTCCCACATTTTTTTCTCTGGATGTGGATAGCATTATTTTTTCAAAAATCCCTCAGAATTGTCCTGGATTATTGCATTGCTGCTAGTAGTGTTAAAATCATTAATCTGGGATAAGAAGGATGCCATCCTGACTGACAAGGATGGCAATTGAAAAATTCGGAATGTTCCCAGGTGCTATGATCTGGGGCAAACATTGGTTGGCCCCCACCCTATAAATACCTTCCAAGGACTACAGTTGAGAGGTCTCAGATCTTATAGCTGGAACTTGAGGAAACATCTTTGGATCAAACTGGGCAGAGGGAGCTGAAGAATGGTTGAATGGTGGAAGAAGAGGGTAGGCCAGAACCTAAACCTATATCTTTGCTTGACTGAGAGATCTTCTGAGCCATCAATATCATTGGCAGTAGAGCTGAGAGAATACACAAACCATCAATTCATATCTACATCAATAGCCTTCCCTATTCTCTGGCTTGGCTGTGGCCAGGTCCAGTCAGAGGTAGTGAGAGGGTAAAGACCTCAAACCTCTACCAGTCTAGCAGTCTCCAGTCCTGATCATCAATTAGCTTAATAGTCAAATATATCAATAGGGTTTCCAATCCCCAAATCTAATACCTTGTTATCCTTTCCCAACCCATAGATAATATAGTGATTCAACAGAAAGTACCTTCCTGAGTGCTTATTCTATCACAACCCTTGGGAAGGGAGTATTAATTACACAGTCAGATCTCAATTGTTTCCAAAGCCAATCAACAGCCTATTATCAATCAATCCAACCTCAGGTTGAGCCTAGAGAGGTTAACCATCTACCTAACCTCTCAAGGGGTCCGGACCTGGGCAACTGTTAGAAAGGAGTCACTGACAGGTTTAACCAACCAAACCTTTCAGGGAGAAGAGGGACAAATCACATCAACAGCTAGTGTGAGGGAGTGGGTGTTCCTCCTTCACCAACTACAGCTGGTGTAGGCCTTGGGTTCTGATCCCTCCATCTGTACTATCCCTAAGATTAAAATACCAACTATCTTGTAATACCTAGAAGGAAGATCTATAGGGAATAGTAATAGTAAGAGAGGAGATATAGAAAGACAGAAACAAAGATTTGATCTCAGATCAAGAGATCAGATCATAGACACACATCATCATTATATATGCATATCTTTTAGGTCCTCTCAATTCCTAACAGTAGAGAATTCCATTACATTCAATTCTGCCACAGTGTATCAGAATCTGTGTATATTATTCTCCTTTCACTCTGCATCAATTCCTGAAGGTCATTCCAGTTCACATGGATTTCCTCCACTTCATTATTCCTTATACCACAATAGCATTCCATCACCAATAGATACCACAATTTGTTCAGCCATTCTCCAATCAAAGGACATCCCCATTAAAGGAAAAAAAAACAATTTCCAATGTTTTGCCACCACAAAGAACAGAGCTATAAATATTTTCATGCAAGTTTTTTTTTTCCTTATTAAGTATTTGGGGTATGAACCCAGCAGTGGTATGGCTGTATCAAAGAACAGACAGTTTTTAAAAGCCCTTTAGGCATAGTTCCAAATTGCCTTCCAAAATGGTTGGATCAATTCACAGCTCCACCAGCAGTGCATTAATTTCCCAATTTTGTCATATCCTCTGAAATATTTATTACCTTCCTTTGCTGTCACATTAGCCAATCTGCTAGGTGTGAAGTGGTATCTCAGAGTTGTTTTGATTTGCATTTCTCTAATTATAAGAGATTTAGAACACTTTTTCATGTGCTTAATGATAGTTTTGATTTCTTTCCCTGAAAATTGCCTATTCATGTCCCTTGCCCATTTATCAATAGGGGAATGGCTTGATTTTTTTGTACTATTAATTTAGGTCTTTATTAATTTGAGTAATTAGACTTTTTTCAAAGGTTTTTGTTATAAAGATTTTTTCCCAATTTATTACTTCCCTTCTCATTTTGATCACGTTGGTTTAGTTCATTTGAAAACATTTTAATTCAATGTAATCAAAATTATTTATATTACATTTTGTAATATTTTCTAACTCTTGCTTTGTCTTAAAAACTTTCCTTTCCCATAGATCTGAAAGGTAAACTATTCTATGTTCACCTAATTTACTTATAGTATCCTTCTTTATATTCAGGTCATTCACCCATTCTGAGTTTATCTTGGTGTAGGCTGTGAAAGGTTCTAAACCTAATCTATCCCATACTGTTTTCCAATTTTCCCAGCAGTTTTTGTCAAATAGTGGATTTTTGTCACAAAAGCTGGGATTTTGGGGTTTATCATAGACTGTCTTACTGAGGCTATTTTCCCCAAAACTATTCCACTGATATTTCCTTATGTCTCTTAACCAGTACTGTGAGATTCATATTGCAGAGAGGGATTTAAGCTGTGGAGAGGTGTTCAGGCTTCAGCTCAGAATTCCAGAGGGCCCCCTCTTTCAGAGTTACTGGAGGGGCCTGTGGAATTCAGAGAGGCCGTCTGGAATTCTGAGCTGAAGCCTGAACCCCTCTCTGCAGCTTAAATCCCTCTCTGTAATATGAATCTCATAGTAACAACCTGATTTGATGGTCACTGCTTTATAGTACAGTTTTAGATCTGGTGCTGCTAGTTGCCCATCCTTCACATTTTTTTCATTATTTCCCTTGATATTCTTGATCTTTTGTTCTTCCAAATGAACTTTGTTATACTGTTTTTCTAATGCAGTAAAAAAAAAGTTTCTTGGTAGTTTGATAGGTATGGCACTGAATAAGTAAATTAATTTAGGTAGGATTGTCTTTTTTTCATTATATTAGCTCAGCCTACCCATGAACAATTAATGTTTTTTTCCATTGTTTAGATCTAGTTTTAATTGTGTAGAAAGTGTTTCATAATTGTGTTCATATAATTCCTGTATTTGTCTTGGCAGATACATTCCTAAGTATTTGATATTGTCTAGGGTGATTTTAAATGGAATTTTTCTTTCTAACTCTTGCTGCCAGGATATGTTGGAAATATATAGGAATACTGATGATTTATGTGGGTTTATTTTGTATCCTGCAACTTTGCTAAAATTTTTTATTATTTCCACAAGCTTTTTTAGTTGATTCTCTAGGATTTCTTAAGTAGACCATCATATCATTTGCAAAGAGTGATAGCTTGGTCTCCTCATAGCCTACATTAATACCTTTGATTCCTTTTTTTTCTCTAATTGCTACTCTTAGTGTTTCTAGTGCAAAGTTAAATAATAGAGGTGATAATGGGCATCCTCGTTTCACTCCTGATCTTATTGGGAATTTTTCTAATTTATTTAGAAGTGTTTTTTAATCAGTGCCCTTAATCCCCACCCTTATTTTACTTCCCTTTCTCCTCACTCCCTTCTTATTTCTCTCTTATTTTTTAGGGTCTTTTTAAGTGTTATTTAAATAAGTTCTGGGGTTCCATTTAGAGATATTTGGGGCTCATTTGAGCCTTAAGATATGTAGATATATGACAAACTTCCTGTGGACTTTTAGGGGACTTTGGAAACTACATTTCCCATGATTCCTCTTGTAAAAATGGAAGCAGAGAGGAAGTGTGATGACATAAGAAAATGATATAAAAACTTGTGGGGATCATTGAGGGCTCTCTCTTTCATACGTGGCAGCCAGGTGGGCAGAAGCTAAATGGCAGGGTTTTAAAATAGCTCTCAACCAGGCGTGAGGTCTTATCTATTTTACCAACATGGCCATGGTAATTAAAATATTATGTTTCCTCTTAATATCAGTGTTTATCATTTTTAAAAGTTACATTTTTGGTGACCAGAAGTTTGGAATTTGGACCCTCAATTTTTCAGATAGCCTACCAAGCCATGCAACTCTGAGACACCTCGGGATGATCCTTCCCGGAGCCTCAGACCTGCTCTTTTCCTGCTCTTTCCCTTTTCCCTATTCTCCCCAACCTCGAGGTTGCTTTTCAGGGAAAGTAGAAAATGGCTTTAAATTCTGCTGGGCTGCTAGTTCTTTTTCCCAGTGCCCAGGGCCTGGTCTTAATTTTTGCTAATCTTCCTGCTGGCCACGCTTCTACTACTGCCCTGCTGCTCCTGACTTGTGGTGGCTTCTGATTTTCCTACCCTACATTGACTGTTTGAATGCTGGTTCTGACCCCTGAAAATTCCTACCCTGGCCTCCACTTCTGCTGCTGCTGACCTTCCACCAACCCCCAAGTTTGATTGCTGCTCTTGCTGACCCAGCCAGCTGATCCCAGAGACTCCAATCCCAGAGACTGCCCACTGCTGCTTAAGACTTGGGAAGTATGCAAAGACCCTTTTTTCTCTCACACACCTGGGACTTTACCAGGAGTGTTTCCTCTTAAACATCAATGACTTTTACCCTGAAAGAAGCTTTTACCCCAATATTGCCCTCCACATGGGTTTTCTAAAACCTGACTGACCTAAGCTTTTCTCTAGCTTGGCTAGTGTTTACTCTTCAAGCATGACCTATTAAAATTTTTTTGCAATTATTAAACTGAAACTCAGGGGAAAAATTCACCCCCATACACACACTTTGCCTGCTCAAGACTTGGAACCCCTTAAGCTCAGAGAAGAGCCTGGTTAAAAGGACCTTAAAATTGGACCAGAGGTGGATTTTAAAACCTCAAAACTGAATGGGTTTTTTTCTGTTTTAAAAAGACTCTGTATCTTACTGTATTTTGCTGATTAGTTTTGTGAATTAATTTTGTCATTTTTTTGTTGATTTTTCCATTACACTGAATCATTTTAAGCTAATGAAGTTTTGGCTGCTAGATTAATTGTGTTTATGATTTTATTGTAACTCCCAAATAGTGAACAAAATCTATTATAACTGGTGCAAGAGGTTTTTTGACTGTAGAGCTTATAATCTGTTCCCCATATTGTATTTCCTGATACAATGCTATTCTCTGTACCATTTATGAACATCTTACATATTTTAAAGTTGTAAATAGCCTTATGTATACTGGATTTGCCATCTCAACTATAGGAGCACATGTCATCAGTTTTTATTCTATCTTGATAATTGTGTACAACCTTGGAGATTTTGATGCCTTGAGAATTTAAATTGTAATTTTATAAGAGGTTTTAAATTTTACTTTAGATGGCTAGTCCCTTCTGTATGAATGATAAGGTTTTTATATATTTATTTAAAAACTGTTGTCTTAAAGGAGAAGATTTTATATATTTTATTGTGAATTATATATATATATATATATATA